>NC_141868.1:9652617-9837617 GCF_024713525.1 Acromyrmex echinatior
ACCGAGGGTTACAGAGGCCGGCGATTCCCGCGACCTTGGCAGAATGACGCCACCTCACCGGAGAGAAGAGGAGGAAGAACGACCAGGATTGGGAGATGATCTCTGCTGACGGACCCGCCGGGGGCACACGACACCTGACCCCGGGTTGCACGCAAGTGATATCCTTCCTTTACTATTACACCCTTATCGCAAGGCATTTCTTATCGCAAAGCGGACTGAGAATTGATACGGCATGATGGGGAAGGCCACTCTACGTCCCAAGGACGGCGAGAGCCCCGGATAGGCACCTCGAGGCCATGAGGCGGCCCGAAAAAGACTCCCGCAATCTCTCGAATTTCGCGCGCCAGGACATGCGACACGGGCATGACGCGGTTCCCGCGATTAGCGGAGCCGCGGAGCCACGCACCAATCAGGCGCGATAAGGCCCCCTCGCGGGGATAACGAGCCCTGCGTGCGCCCGGGAGGATTAGTGCCCGGCACTTGAGCTGTGGCCTGCTTGGCGAGAGCACGTAAGAGGACGCAGGACGTCAACGAATCGAAAACCTTCCAAGGTCGACTAGGACGAGCACCTGCGAGGAAGTCACGGTGAGACAAGCGTCACCCCTGTAAAGTCGCCAGTTTCCGCGTCCGGGAGGCGTAGCTTTATCGGATTTCTATCGGGTATAATAGAGAGTGCACGTGGCATGCACCAGAGTTTCGCGAGATTCGAGTACGCGTGTCGCTTCCCGGAACGGTCCTTATCGTCGGGATAATTCTAATGCGTCAGTCAAGGCTGCAGCCTTGTCACTCGTTGTCGGTTTCTTTTTATCGCGGATCATATGTTGCGTCGAAGTTCCGTACCGTAATATTGTCGCGTATCGTGTCGTCTCGAGCGTCTGTAGCATAAGATTTGCATGTTTATTCGGTATATACATATATATATATATATATATTGGGTCATCTAAAAAGTATCCGCGGTACTTTGTCACTAGATATATGACCATCAACACACATCTAGTGACAAAAAACCGCGGATACTTTTTAGATGACCCAATATATTGGGAGTACAAATAAGTTTCCGCCGTTTGACAAAAGACGGCGTCACTAACAAGCTATGGTTAAAATTGTCTGATGTAAAACGTTATATCGTAAGATTGGATAGCTGTCAACAACATAACCTTGAAATACTAGCAATTTTGTATCAGCATCATATATTTTTTTTGTGCGAAAATGCCTAGTTTTGAGCCGAATAAGCGTCATTTGCTGGAACTTTTGATTTACTTCTTTAATTTGAAGAAATCTGCAGCTGAGGCTCATCGATTGCTTGTAGAAGCATATGGTGAGGCTGCCTTAAGTGAGAGAAGTTGTCGTGAGTGGTTTCAAAAGTTTAAGAACGGTGAATTTGACGTCGAAGACAAAGAACGTAGCGAAAGGCCGAAAGTGTACGAAGACGCGGAATTGGAAGCATTATTGGATGAAGATTCGTGCCAAACGCAAAAAGAACTTGCACTTACATTAGGAACGACTCAACAAGCAATTTCACATCGTTTGAAATCATTGGGAATTATTCAAAAGCAAGGGAATTGGGTTCCATATGAACTGAAGTCGAGACACGTTGAACGCCGATTTTCCATATGTGAACTGCTGCTTGTCATGCAGGCATAAACGAAAGGGTTTTTTGCATCATATAGTCACTGATGAGAAAAAATGGATCCACTACGATAACCCAAAGAAAAGGAAATCATGGGGATCACTGGGCCATGCTTCAACATCGACAGCCAAGCCGAATATTCATGGAAAAAAACTCACGTTGTGTATTTGGTGGAATCAGCTTGGTGTATTATGAGTTGCTCAAACCGAACGAAACCGTTACTGGGGCTCTCTACCGAACACAATTGATGAGATTGAGCCGAGCACTCAAGAAAAACGCGCCCACTACTCCAGGTATGACAAAATTATTCTCCTGCATGATAATGCTCGATCACATGTTGCGGCGCCGGTCAAAACCTACATGGAAACATTCAATTGGGAAGTTCTACCCCACCTGCTGTATTCACCAGACATTGCCCCTTCCGATTACCATCTAATTCGATCGACGACGCATGGCCTATCTGAGCAGCACTTCATATCATATGAAGATACCAAAAATTGAATCGATAATTGGATAGCCTCAAAAGATGAAGCGTTCTTCCAATGCGGTATCCGTATGCTACCAAAAAGATGGGAAAAAGTAGTGGCTGGCGATGGACAATACTTTCAATAAAACATTATGTACCGTCCTTTCACAATAACGCTTAATTTTTGATTAAAAACGGCGGACTTATTTGTACTCCCAATATATACATATACATTTACATACATACACATATATATATATATTTTTTATATATATATATATAGCATAGACGAATACGTACTCTCTCTCATAAGTATTCAACAATGATCTTAAAATCTGATTTATACCTCGCTGAATGTTGTTCAAGTGATATGGATGTAATGCAATGTGCTTGATGGTCCTCACAAAGTGCACATGAGAATCCTCATCTTCTAGCAGACCTCTGAGTTCTAAAATGGTCCGCGTCACTTCGCGATTCTTTTGATATTTCATCTTGCTTTGAACACAGTTGACGTATATTAAATATTATTCAAGTAATTCTTCAGTTGACTTTCCTCATCTTCGAACTTCGTAAATATGGTTCATTCAATGTGTTTTTACACGAAATGATCAAAACGATCGAATTTGACAAGAAAAAACCTACTGTTCTACTTGGAAACGAGGTCGGGACTAAAGACTAGCAAGATCCTGATTCGATTATTCAAGAATCGATTCTTTTTCCACTCTCTTGGACGGGATCCATAGGGTGAAATCACACGGTGCGAAAAACGACTGTGGAATAGAGAATGCGTCATAAAAGCAACCAATCAGCGTTCTTCTGCGTTATTCCGAATAGAGAGCCTACAATCAGAGTGACGCCATACGGGTATCACTTGTGATTGGTCCGCCATGTTTTAGCCATTTCCTCCAGTTTTTTAAACGCATTATTTTCTAAATTTTGAATTCATGTTAAAAAATGCTCAAAAATTAAAAAATGATAATAAATAAATATTGTATATAAAATAATAAAACTTTTACATATATTATTTATTATATTAGGTGTTGAAATTAATTCGTAGCGTTTTTTAATGAAAGAATGTTATTTATTTCACATGAGCATTAAAAAATACATTAATGAAAGTACTTCCCATCACTTGTAAAACGCTACGAATTAATTCCAACACCTAATAAAATTTCATTTATTTTGTACTATTGCAATATTGTACATTTTGTAATATTGCAAATTACTTTATACAAAACGTTATTTATTGCACATTATTTGCGCTATTAAATGCGCTAGTTTATTATCCATTCTCTGTTCCTACATTTTTGGAGCAAAATGCATCTGTAATAATATAAAAGAAATTAAAAATTCAGAAAAATATTATATATGTATATACCATTTCATAAAATATTATATGTTAAATATCGTAATTATCATATTATTTGATTTAGACTCACAATGCAATGACATATAATTGAAAAGATTACGACAAATAGAGAAAGAATTAAATTCGTAACCAATGTGATGACTATACATATACTTAGTGCCAAAACACTTCAGATATTATAATTAATCTGTGTATATTTTACGTTACTTTTATTTTAATATTTTAAATACATTATTTATAAAGAATAAATTACTTTACCTCACATACAGATGAATTTTTTGATGGTGTCCAATTTTTATATTTGCCATTTATACTCTTTAATCAATTCATTCGGCGTTCTGTGTCTTTCGGAATTATTTTCATAACATATCCTTTTTTTAATGAATTGTTACAAAACGGTATTGTACATCAAACCATATTTCTAAAATAATTTCGATAATTTTATTTTTATCAATGTACCTTTACGTATCTATGTCGTTCAATGCTGTTGCATCTCACTCTAAAACTGACAGTCTGTTGGATAGACTGAGACCGTATATCTCTTTTTCTCTCGCAGAATTTCGCTAAAATATGACGTCTCGTATGGCGCCATTCTGATTATAGGCTCTCTAATTCAGTATAGCGCTAATTGGTTGTTTCAATGGCACATTCTCTATTCTCTATTCCGCAGCCCCTTTCCGCACCGTGTGATTAGCCTCATAGGTTGGCGTTCCATGAGCGAATTTACAGCGAAATGAAACAGAGACCAATCACAGTCGCAGAAAAGAAAGCAGAATCATATAGCACTTTCAGCCCGAGTTTGCACTAATCTGAGAGTCGATTCTATATCTTCAAACAAGATGAAAATTACAAAAATGAGCAAATTTACTAGATATTGATCAATGAAATTATTAGTATTCTACTAAATTCGCTCACTTTTGTAATTTTCACCTCGTTTCAAGATATAAGGGATCGATTCTGTATCTTCAAACAAGGTGAAAATTACAAAAGCGAGCAAATTTACTAGAATACTAATAATTTCATTGGTCAACATCTAGTAAATTTTCTCATTTTTGTAATTTTAGATGTTAACCAATGAAATAACCAGTATTTTAGTAAATTGCTGACTTTTATAATTTTCACCTCATTTCAAGATATAGAATCGATCCTTGGGATTGAAGTAATAATATTTCGTGCTCTCCTATTGATGTAGCGTGTAACATCAACGAATAGCGAAGCATTTTCTAAGTTAGTGCAAACCCAGTCGGGCCGAAAACACTAATAGTATAAGTACATACAATATAGACCCTGATCATCGGAACCTGATGTAATGAGATCACATGATTCGTCGCCGAGCGCTCACGTTACGCTCTGGATCAGGAGCGTTCCTATATCAGAAATATACTAGGAACGCATCTTCCGTTAAATTATTATTGAAATATGTTTTTTATTAAATAATTTATTTCTATTAACATAAAGTTTTCTATTGTTAATTTATTCATGGTTCTTTAGTGATATACTTATATCTTAACGTAGTTTTCTAATACATTACATAATTATGACGACGTACATTTCGACAATAGCTTTCCACATCATCCGTGAGCTACTATTGTAAGATGCGTTTTTTTTTAATGTTTCCTCAATAGGCCTATTCCACAAAAAGAAGAATTAAAGACTCGAATATGGCTTAGCAAGAACGTAAATATATATCATATTACACGATATATAATTTTTATTCTTCTTTTCGGTTTTTTTTTTGTAGAATAGGTTTATTGGGGAAATCACATTTAAAAAAAAAGCATCTTATAATAATATCTCACGGTAATACGAAAAGATCTTATCGCGAAATGTACATTATCATAATTATGTAATGTATTAGAAAACTACGTTAAGATATAAATTTATCATTAAGGAACAATGAATAAATTAACAATAGAAATTTTTATGTTAATAGAAATAAATTATTTAATAAAAAACATGTATCAATAATAATTTCGCGGAAGGTACGCTCCCAATATATTTTTGGGACGCTCCTAAGCCAGAACGTCGGCTGCCGAGCCTCGAGCGGTGGTGGAGAAAGACCCTCGCCGGAATCAGCCCGAAATGTGCAAACCTTTGCGAGCAATCTTTTAAACTACAAAATGATTTTTCTAAAAAAACCAGCTTCAGGTGATTCGTTAAATAAAATCCAAAATGTTTTCAATTCATTACATACTTGACTTTAGTTCATTATGAAAATATATACTAATGAAAGATTGAATTTCTTAAAAGTTCCACACAATAAAAGGAATAGGAAACAGAGAACAGAGAATAAGAATTTCAACCTATCAAAAACTATGTATTCTACAATACATGATTTCTGATAGGAAATTCTTATTCTCTATTCTCTGTTCCCTGTTCCTTTTATTGTGAGCCCCTTAGATACAATGATTATTATTAATAAAAACAGAATTATTTTCAATAAATATCATAAATTAACTTTCTCGGGGAGATTCCTCAATTTTTATTCTCCTCATCTGACTTGTCACAAAAGGAGTGTTATAATTGATGTTGATAGAATTATACTACTGTCAATTAATACTATAATACATCCACGATTTCACCATAAGAATTTGACTTAAGCTATATAATATTTTTTAGATAATGGATACACCCTTTAAATTTTATTTTTTGACGCTACAAAAAAGATTAAATTTTCACATTTACAATAATAATAATAATAGATTTTAATTTAAATAAAAAAATCAAGGCTACGTAAAAATATTTTATTGTACCTTATATTAAACGTCTCTGAAAGTTTCTTACCCATAGCTTTCGAACTTGTTTCAAACTTCCATTGAAAGAGGAACATTTTAGAATTAGAATTTATTACACTTTAGCATATTTACAGCCAAGAAGGTTTACATAAATTCTTAACTCATTCATACATCCATACCTCGTCCGCAAGCTATCGCACATATATTATAAATTTTTGCTTATCCCTTTACTTTCCTACTTTTCTGGTTAAACTCTCTTCGCTTCTTTACCTACATTATTTCATTTTATTTCTTTTCGGTTTATCCACTTTTCTTTCTTAGTTATATTTACTTCTAATGTTATATACTCTCATTCAATACATATTATCTTTATATCATAGTTTTATCACTGTTTATTATTATTATCATCACATTTATTTTCTTACTTACTTATTCCTTAGTTCACCTTACTTTCCTTTTCTCTCTATATCTTCCCTCTACCTATACGTTTCCTCCCTGTCCTCTTTTGACTCCTTCCTCATCTCCCTTATTCTTTTTGCTTCCTCCCTCTCTTTCCACAATTTCCTTATTATTTCTCCTTTTACCTTATCTAACTCTTCATCATACAGTTTCCTTAAGATTTCTTCCTTATCTTTTTCTAATTTAGTAAACCTTTCTCTTATTTTCCGAATATTCCTCTACATATGCTTTAAATTATCTTTTCCCTTACCACAGAATATACACTTTTTCCTATGCTCTTCTATTCAATATTTATTATCTTCTTCCAAGTTCCCACATTTTAATTTGAACAAGGCTCTCATCTCTTCTCCTCTTTTCCGTTTCCCTAAGTTTTCTTTCCTCAAATACTCCGGAACCCTGCCATTTGTCTCTATTTTCTTATATCTCTCGTTATACCTTGCCTTATGAATTTTACAGTCCTCCCACTGTCTTTGTATTTCTCTTTCCTTATTTATTAATAGATCCTCAAAACCTTCCTCCTCATATATCACTTCCCTTGCTTTTATATTCCATTCCATTCCTATTGTAATACTTCATCCTTTCCTGTCCTGTACTCGTATACATCTTCCCATCCATTCTTCTTCTTTTCTTCTTAACTCGCATTTGTCAAATTTCCTATTCTTCCTGATTTTATTTTATGCTCAAATATCCTTGCTCTTATTCCCCATCCTACTCTGATTTTATTTTATTTTTCTTTCATAAGAAGAATTTAGATCACATTATAAGAATTCTTTTAGACAATGATTATCCTTTAAAGTTTATTTTTGATACTATACGACTAAGAAAAGACATTAACTAAAAGAAACAGACAAGCATAAGGATAAAAAAACCATCTGGAAATGTTAGTGAAAAAATTATATGGTTTACAATTCTTTACATAGAATCAATTTCGGAAAAATTTAAAAACATTATAAATAATTCTATTATAAAATCTATTATAACTTTTATATTTTAGTCTTAATAAGTTATGCACAATGATAAAAAACACAAAAGGATCTGATTTCTGCATATATGAAAAAGAATGTAGTATACAGAATATCATGTAATGAATGTGATGCATCTTATGATGGGACAGACCAACAGACAATTAAAGACAAGGATATCTGAACATAAAAATGATATCAATAGATATAAACAGGTAAAATCTGTATTGTCTGAGCATAGGTTGTGTCACAATCATAATTTTAATTGGGATAAGGTGGAAATCTTAGATAATGAGAGAAATTATAATAAGCGATTAATTTCTGAAATGATAAATATTAAACGAGAAAAGAATAGGATCAATTTAAACACAGACACGGAATTATTGAGTCCTTGATACGATTGTTTTTTAATTTAACACATTATTATGTACAATAGCGACAACAATATTTAACTTTAGAAATTATCATGTATTTTTATATTAGTTTAACTTGGGACTCGCTAAGATCGTTTAGCATAATGATATTGATCGACTTTTCTACGATATTTATTATTATAGTGAATATATCAATAACACAATCTGTTCAAGTTTTTAAATTGTGTATTTATGTCTACATGCGTACTTCCTGAGATATCTTTCATTTTAATTACAATTTATATATATAATTTTTTTTTATTCTGTGATTTTATAAATATATGATTTTAAGGTTCCAACGAGATCATCCAGTTTATCAACTGGATAACAACTGGGAGATAACCGAAGAAGTATGCAGTTGGTTTTCTTTGTAAACAACGTGAAGAAGGCTAGAATTTAGTCGAAACGTACTTGTATTCAATTATGATAAAATACATCCAAATATACTGAAATTCGTTCCAGTAATTTAAGCGCATCGATTACAGCACAGATTCCTAATTGCCCTATATAAATTTATGGTTAGTTCAGTTATCAATTAAGTTGTTATTAGAAGGAATCGTGTTACAGTTACTTATTGTATTATCCATAAGAAGCTTCTTCATAATTAAATATTTTGGGGTGCAGAAATCCAAACTAAACATCCATCTTATATAATCCATCATAACCTTTTCCAATTCCTCTTTCTCCTCTCAACTCCATATTTCTACTCCATAAGCCATAACACTTTGCACCAAATATTTAAATAAGATCCATCTCCTCCTGAAATCGTTCCTGCACAATCGTTTTCTCGCTTCATACCTTTCTTGCCGCCAGCTTACCCTTTCTATTTCATTCCTTAATGTGATCTTTACAGTTACCCCATCTATTCAAAGTAAAGATATTTAAATTCCTGCATCTCTTTTATCTCCTTTATCCCATTTCCATGTTTCCATTTTCTCTCTTCCTTTCCTATTACATACCAATACCTTAATTTTATCTGTATATAGTTTAATTTCTTTTCCTCTAAAAATCTTCTAAAACTTCCTGTAGGGCTTTCCTATTTTTTACCAATAGAACTATATCATCTGCATACGCAAGATTCCAAATCCTTTGTTTATCTATACCTATTCCTCCGATACCTCTACCTCTAAATTTTTCATCTTAAGTCCGCGATGTACAAATTGAAAAGGAGGAATTGGACTCATCACACATTCCTGCTTTACACTCCTCTTCGTTACAACTTTCAGTATTTCCTAGCTTCATTTTAACCGTTACTTCTATTTCCTCGTAGGTCTTCTCAATTCTTCTAACCAAACTCTCACTTATTCCTTTCTTCCTCAAGCAATCCCATAACTTACCTCTGTCCACCTTGTCAAAAGCAGCTTTCAGATCCACAAACATGAAAACTTTCCCATTTTCTCCTTTCTTGCTTCCTTCCCTCTATATGTGCATTATTACGAAAATATTATCGATCGTTGACCTTCCTCTTCTGAAACCTGCCCGAGTTTCTGAGATCATTCTTTTTTTCTCTGCCTCTTTCTCTAGTTTATTTTTCAGCATCTCTGCATACAACTTGAACGCTGTGCATAGAAGTGATACCCTTCTATAATTTGTTGTCTTTTCTTGGTATATGTCTTATATATAGGAACTATTATATTGGGTATGGCAAAAAGTTCGTAGCGTTTTTCCCATTAGATGGCATTAAATACTCACCAGTCGGTAATTATTAATCGCATCGACAACACTAGATGTGCGTTTAAAAAGTGACATTTCAACCTTTGTTTTGATCCGAAAAAGATTGAAATCGGTGAAGTGGATCAAAAGTTATTTTATTTTGAAAATGGAAATAAATAAGGAAAAAATTCGCTACATTTTGCAGTATTGCTATGATAAAAGCAAGAACGCTGCATAGGCTTGTGAAAAAATTTGTGTTATTTACGATGAAGATATCAAAATCAGCAGCACGGAAATGGTTCGCTCGTTTTCGTACTGGAAATTTCGATGTGAAAGATGAACCTCGCTCCGGTCGATCAATCACTGAAAAGTCTGATGAAATCATAGAAAAAGTCGAGCGTGATAAGCATGTGAGCACTGTGGAGATTGCCAGGGAACTAGGCATCGACAACAGTTTTAAATCATTTACACAAAGCTGGATACAAAAAGAAGCTCGATGTTTGGGTTCCTCATGTGTTGAGTGTTAAGAACACGATGGACCGAATTAACATTTGCGATACGCTACTGGAACGGAATGAAATTGAACCATTTCTAAAGAGAATGATGAAAAATGGACGAGAATCGAACTCGCAAAAGATCGTGGATAAAGGAAGGAAAGAAGGCACAAGCAATCGCAAAACCTGGATTGACGACGAAGAAGGTAATGTTGTGCGTGTGATGGGATTGGAAGGGAATCGTTCACTATGAGCTGTTATCGCCCGATCAATTAATTCCGAATTCTACTGTAAACAACTGAAAAAATTACAACAAGCAATTGAGAGGAAGCAGCTAGAATTAATTAATAGGAAGGGTGTCGTCTTCCATCGATCACGACAACGTTCGTCTTTGATAACTTGACAAAAATTGCGAGAGCTTGGCTGGGAAGTCTTAATGCATCCGTATAGTCCTGACATAGCACCCTCAAACTATCATTTGTTTAGGTCTCTGCAGAACTCTCTTAATGATGTAAAGCTGGCTTCAAAAGAGGCCTGTGAAAATCACTTGAAGCAGTTTTTCGACCAGAAATCATAGAAGTTCTATTGCGATGAGATTATGGCTCTGCTCCAAAAATGGTAAAATATTGGGTCATCTAAAAAGTATCCGCGGTACTTTGTACCGCGTACCACTAGATATATGACCATCAACACCATCTAGTGAAAAACCGCGGATACTTTTTAGATGACCCAATATTATTGAAAATAATGGAGCATATTTGGTTTAAATAAATTAATTTTAATATTCTAAGAAAAATACTTGAATTTTACTAAAAAACCGCCATGAACTTTTTCCCATACCCAATACTATGTTTTTCTTTCAATCTTCAAGTATCTTACCTTTTCTCCACACCATCTTCATTAAAGATACCAGCTTCGTCCAGCCTTTTCCCTGCATATTTCTGCACTTCTGTCGGTATCCTTTCGATGTCAGCAGTTTTCCTAAGTTTCATTTTTCTTAGTATCTTTTTTATCTCCTCTTCCTTCAATTCTTCTTCTTCTTCCAATTCTATGCTTTCATCCTCCACTTCCGTTTCCTCTCCTTCAGCCTCCTCGCTATCCAATAATTCCTTCAAATGATTTCTCTATTGCTCTTTATTTATACTATTTTCAATCTGCCTCTTTCTGCCCCTCTTCTTATTAATATATTTCCATATATTCCACCTCTCTTTTCAAGTTCCTTAATTCCTCTTCTTCTTCTTCCCCTTTTTCTCTTTGCTTCTTCTTCAGCAATTCCTTAAATCTCCTTTTCTCTTGCAAATAGTCTTCGCTTCCTATTTTTCCTTTCCTCCATCTCCGTACGACTTTTTTACTTCCCTCTTACTTTTGGTACAACTTCTGTCCCACTAATCCTTGTGCCCTAATTCCTTACTCTTTCTTTTTACCCTCTTCTTTATCAATGCACCATATATTACTTGTATAATTTCCCCTCAGCTTTCTTCGATACTTTTCCCTTCTTGTGTCCCTTCTTCTTTTCGCTCCTCTTCCTCTGTTGCGTTCCTCTGGTACTTTTCTATTGCTTCCGCATCTCAAGCTATTATGTCTTCTTTCCACACTCGTTCCGCTTCTGTGGTTGGATTCTTTTCTTCTTCTTCCTGCTCTCTGATCTTTAGGCACAAAGGCAAGTAATCCGAATTCACTCTTACATTCACTTTAAAATCTATAATCCTAACCTTTACATCTTCATTAACCATTACGTAATCTATAATCGAATTACTCCTCGCTCCTATATACGTATATTCGCCCTCCCAGTCTCCAGATGTATTTCTGTTTACAATGTATAAGCCTTTATCTCTTACTCATTCCACAAAGCTCCTATCTCTATTTCCTATAGTTTTAACCTTACTACGAGGGCAAGTTGATAAATTCTTAGAAAATCTGTCAGAAGACACTCGCAGTGTCATATCATATTACTTTTTGACAAGCAGCTGATTACTGTCAAATTTTGAGCAGAATTCATCGCGTAGTTTCACTTCTGTAGATGATTAACGAACAACCTTTGTATTTTTTGCAAAATGGAAAAAAACGAGTTTCGTGCAGTGATTAAACATCTACATATGAAAGATTTAACGCCGAAAGAAATCAAAGCCGAGTTGGATAATGTTCATAGCACATCTGTACCAGTGTTTGCGACTGTACAATTCGGAATTTAAACATGGTCATACATCCACATGTGATGCACTTCGTTCGGGATGTCCAATTGAGGCTGCTACGCCAGAAATCATCGATAAAGTTCACGATATTGTTTTGACTGATCGACGAGTGAAAGTGCGCGAGCTTGTTGAGGTCACAGGCATATCATATGGCAGTGATTTCAATTTTGCACGAATAATTTGGGTATGAAAAAACTCGGCAAGATGGGCCGCATTTGCTCACTGTGGACCATAAGCGCGATCGTGTGACGATTTCAAAACAATGTTTGGAGATGTTTCAACGTAATTCAGATGAATTTCTGCATCGATTCATTACTGAGGACAAAATATGGATCCATTACTTCACACCCGAGACGAAGGAACAGTCAAAACAATGGACTTCACCGAGTGAACCAGCTCCGAAGAAGGCGAAGACCGTGAAGTCGGCCGGAAAGTTGATGGCCGTAGTTTTTTGAAATGCACGCAGTATAATTCATATCGATTACTTTCCATCGAAGCAAACGATCACTACGATTGGCGATTACTACGCAGCCTTATTGGACCATTTCAATAACATTTTAAAGAAAAAATCCCTATTTGGCGAAGAAGAAAGTGCTCTTCCATCAAGACAATGCACGAGTTCACACGTACCCGGCATCGATGGCCAAATTCAACGAATTCCGCTACGAATTACTTCCTCATTCAGCATATTCGCCAGATTTAGCGACTATTTCTTGTTTCCATACCAGAAAAAATGGTTCGAGGAAAGAGAGCAGTTCATCGCTCACCGAAACAGAGACTTATTTTGAAGTTAGAGGTTGGATAAATCATATTATTCGGACGGCTTGAAAAAGTTGGAAAATCGTTGGATCAAGTATATCGAGCTGAAAGGAGACTATGTTGAGAAATAAAAATGAATCGATCGAAAAAAATGTGTTTGCTATATTTTTCTAAAAACTTATTGACTTGCCCTCGTTCATCTCTCCACTTCTTTTCCTCCTATTTTCACTCCTCCTAGTTCCCCTATTCTTATATTCAAATCGCCTCCCACGATTAAATTTCATTCTTCTCCTTCCCTTATACATCCTTCCATCTTTTCCTCCAAATTTTTCCCCTTGTTCTCCATAAACTGAGACAATCCTTACTCTTTCCTTATTTATTACTAATTCCGTACTTATTATATTGGGAGTACAAATTAGTTCGGTCCTTTTTCTAAAAGATAGCTCCGGTTGTTTGTGAATGGTTCATAGTGACAGCTGATTTTGGCGTTTTAGAGAGGTTAGACATCTACTAATAATATTCAGTTTATATCGCTTTGAGTTTCATACAAAAACTTTGATTTTTACTGTGTTTGAAATGTCGAATTTTGTGTTAATCAAGCAACATTTGCGGGAGGTTCTAATTTTCTGCTTTAATTGAAAGAAAAGTGCAGCTGAAGCCCATCGAATGCTTGTCGAAGTTTATGGTGACACTGCTCCAACTGATAAATCATGTAGGGAATGGTTTCGACGTTTCAAGGATGAAGCGTTGAAGACAAGCCTCGCTCTGGACAGCCAAAAAAATTCGAAGACAAAGAATTAGAGGCATTACTCGAAAAAGATCAGAGTCAAACGCAATAGGAGCTTGCAGAATCATTGGGAGTAACTTAACAAGCCGTTTCTGCACGATTGAGAGCCATGAGAATAATTCAAAAACAAGAAAATTGGATGTCTTATGAACTGAAACTGAGAGACGTTGAAAGGCGATTTTTCATTTGCGAACAGCTGATTCAAAGACAACAAAGAAAAGGTTTTTTGCATCGGATTGTGACTGGAGATGAGAAGTAGAAGGATATTCTACGACAACCCCAAGAAGAAAAAATAATACGCTAAGCCCGATCAATCGTTGCCATCGATCTCAACATCAACACCAAACATTCATGGTTCGAAGATCATGCTGTGTATCTGGTGGACCAAAAGGGTGTTGTTTACTATGAGCTGCTGAAACCTGGCGATTCCATTACGGGCAATCGGTATCGGCTACAATTGATTCATTTGAAGTCTTCTGTAAGAATGACTATTAAACAAAGCTAAACTTCTAATATTCGTATATCTTTTTAGATGTGGCGGAACTAAATTGTGATTAATACAATATTTCAAGAATCTGATGCGAGTTCTAATATTAACGCTACATTTAATTAGGTTACAAAACTCTTTCAAAAATTGACAAGCTTCAAAGCCATATTCATATCGAATATAAGAAAAAGAGAAATTAAAATATTTATAAAAATGACATTATTTCGCCCGCGTATATAAAATTAAAAGTAATAAAAAGGCTCTGTACTTATAAACAAAAGGTAGTATAAAAGAAGAGTAAAGAGCCAATAACATATAAAAGAATTTTAATTTAAATAAGCAAAATTAATACAAAACAATTAAAATAAAACAAACGTTTCAACTCCAATCGAGTCATTTTCAATGCAATCTTACAATAATATAAACATTGTTCTAAATTAAAAATTCGTACATGGTCTTACAATATTCTTACAATTCCTTAATATAAAATTTTTTCTTTCTGTGTAATACGCTGCGAGTCATTTATAGGCCTTGATGGAAAAATAAGTTTTTTAGATACGATGTTGATTATTGAAGAATGGAATCTTATTTTTGATATATACCGTAAAGCAACTTTTTCCGGCAGATTTCTTAATTTCCATTCACACCATCCACTTTGTCATAAAAGAGGTGTAATTTATGGAGTTGTGGAAGATTTTTTATTTGTGTCATCCGAAATTCTAACAAAATAATTTGATTGACGCTATTAAGATTTTTTTACAGAATGGGTATCCGTTACATTTTATTTTTTCGACTATTCATAATAGAATCAGATATCACATTAATAAAATTAATAATTTGAATAAAAATAAGAATGAGAGATTTTTTACGATTCCATATGTTAATACGATATCCGAAAGATTTATACCTATTGTTAATATGTAATTGTAAATTGGCTTTTACTATTCCTAACATATTAGTTTCATAAGGAGAGGAAAGGATGATTTAGAACACGTTCAGAATCAAAATGTGGTCTACAGAATATCTTGCGAGGATTGTGATGCCAGTTACGTTGGCCAAAGACAATTAAAGATCAGATTGCATGAACATGTTTCTGATATCAATATAAGTTCAAAATCTCCATCAGTAATTTCCAACCAGTATTGAGGAGAATCATTTAAATGGGATAAAGTGGAAATATTAGATGTAGAGCCTTCATATAATAAAAGGTTGATATCTGAAATGGTCCATATTAAAAAACAGAAATATGGGATTAATAGACGAAATAACACGGAGTCTTTGCCGGAATTGTATTCTGACATTATATTGGGTCATCTAAAAAGTATTCGCGGTTTTTTGTCACTAGATGTGTGTTGATGGTCATATATCTAGTGACAAAGTACCGCGGATACTTTTTAGATGACCCAATACATTCTCTTTCTCCTTTCTAACATCTCTCCTTTTTCCCCCTATTTTTCTGTTTTTCGTTCTCGATAATGTTTTTCTGCTTGACATTTCGTTTTTTGATATCGTGTAAGTCAGATGCTTGTTACCTTTGCGAATTTGTTTATAATAACTTATAAAATAAAAAGACTATTATATTGTACCACGAAATGGATTACAGTCTACATTTTTTTCTCGTTGTGTATTATTGGACTCTTAACAGATTTATTAAGGTATATTATCATATTACTAATTTTTATGTGATTAATATTAATTCTTTTTGTTCACGGTTACTTTTCCAGAATTTTCTTATGACTTTGTTAATTCTTGATATAAATGACTCGCAGCGTATTACACAGAAAGAAAAAATTTTATATTAAGGAATTGTAAGAATATTGTAAGACCATGTACGAATTTTTAATTTAGAACGAGTTTATATTATTGTAAGATTGCATTGAAAATGACTCGATTGGAGTTGAAACGTTTGTTTTATTTTAATTGTTTTGTATTAATTTTGCTTATTTAAATTAAAATTCTTTTATACGTTATTGACTCTTTACTCTTCTTTTATACTACCTTTTTATAAGTACAGAGCCTTTTTATTACTTTTAATTTTATATACGCGGGCGAAATAATGTCATTTTCATAAATATTTTAATTTCTCTTTTTCTTATATTCGATATGAACATGGCTTTGAAGCTTGTCAATTTTTGAAAGAGTTTTGTAACCTAATTAAATGTAGCGTTAATATTAGAACTCGCATCAGATTCTTGAAATCTTGTATTAATCACAATTTAGTTCCGCCACATCTAAAAAGATATACGAATATTAGAAGTTTAGCTTTGATTCATTTGAGCCGTGCATTGCGAGAAAAACGGTCGGAATACGAGCAAAGACATGATAAAGTTATTTTTTTTCATGACAACGCCTCGGCCTCATGTCGCAAAAGTCGCAAAAAATATTTGGAAACGCTCAAATGGGATGTTTTACCATACTCGCCGTATTCTCCGGACATTGCTCCTTTTGATTACTGGTTGTTCCGAAGGATGCAGCACGATTTGGCAAGTCACTGGTTCACTTCTCCAAAATTGGATCGCCTCTAAAGACGAGTCATTTTTTCGAGATGGAATTCGAAAATTGCCTGAGAGATGGAAAAAAGTAGTAGCCAGTGATGAACAATACTTTTTTTTAATTAATCTGTTCATTCATTTTGTTTTGAAATAAATGCATTTTTGAACACAAAAAAACGGACCGAATTAATTTGTACTCCCAATACCTTCTCTCTCCTCTTGTATTAGCCTATCTCCTTGAAGCTTCCAGTCGTTTTTTTCCCTATTATAAAATCGCCATTAGCCCTTCCCTCCTTACAAAATGACACTCCCATATATGATTCTTGGCAATTTGCCCTTTAACCTATCCCAATCCTTTTCCTCTACCCATGTTTCACATAGGCTGATAAAACTTTTCACATACCTCCAAAAATCTATATGCTTATTCCATATCTCTGCACAATTCCAGAATAACATACCCTTTTCTCTTTCCCCCTTCCTCTTATTACTCTTTTCTCCTTCCCCTTTATTCCTATACTTATTTTTCTTTATTTTCCTGTTCCTTCTTACCTTTCTCCTTTTATATTTCCTTTTCCTCTTTCTTTTGCTTACATCCCCTCTCTGTCTCCTCTTCGATCCTTGTTTTTCTCTCATTCTCTTCCACTTCTCCTTCTTAGCTCAGCCGAAATTCTTCTCCGTTCCGTCCCTAACATTATTATTCCCCTCGTCCTCTCTTACATATCGTTTATTTTTTTCCGCCTCTTTTTTTTCTATCTCTACTCATCCCTTCCACACTCCTACTCTCACTCTTCCTAATTCTACTTTTACCTCCTTTCCCTTGCTCCTTTGCCCATTTATTCATTTTTTCTTGAATTTTCCTTTCCTCCCAGCTTAAGTCATTTTCTATAAATATTCTCCCTCTTTTAACTTGTGCTTATTTTTCATGATTTCTTTTTTTTTCTGTTCTCTCTACCTTAACTACACACCATATATACCATATACACACCACTCTCTGTCCGTAACTGTATTACATTCAACCTCTAACTTTTCCTTTATCTACTCTTTTACCCATACCTCTCTTCTTCTCTGCTTCTTTTCCCTGCCTTTTGATTCTTCCTCTATATTATATTTATCCCTTTTATGACAAAGTTCAGTCTCCTTTCCTCTCTTTCGCTATTTGTTACTCATCTTTTCAGTATATTAACCTCTCTCTAACTCAGCCCTGCCTCACTAAAAATCGATCCTGCTCTTGTATACGTGCTGTACTTTCCTCTATTTACTCCACTTCTAGTCTCTTCCTGTTCACTCTCTTCTTTCCTTATTCTTTCTCTAATCTCTCCCTCTAGCTGCTCAAATTTGACCCAAATCTCTGCCTCTTCTATTTGCTTTGCCCATTCCTCCTTCAGACTTTTGATTTCGCTTTCCATGCAGTTAAATGTCCATGGTTAAAATATTATAAATGACGTCGATATTTTGACGAATAAAAAAGATTTTAGGTATTATATTTTTGTAATTCGCGTGGAGAAATAGGTTGTATTCAGAGTATTGATTTGTTGCAATTTTCGAAAAAAATGTGTTCATCATTAATAAAATATTACTAGTAGATGATAGAATGTGTCAACATTATAAAATCAAGAAATTTTATTTAAGAAATTTTATTTAATATATAATTCTAATGTTGAAATAAAAAGTTTTATAAAATCAATACTTTTAATTGAATGAACTCTTATCATATTGTGGATAAAAATATCTTGAATTACTATCCACAAGAATATTTGGATACCCTGCTACGCAGTTGTGATTAACTACCTCATTTACGATAGTTTCGCAAATTCCATAAGTATTTACTAAAATCTGCTGAAATGAAATTTATTTCTTCAATACATTTATTGTATATTGAAGATGTATAAAATAATTTTACTGTAATATATAATTGACTAATTTATTAAGTACATTTATTTCGCTTCTTTTTAAAAAAACAGTTCTTTCGCGTGCGACGTTTAGAAATTAAAAAATCTGAACTTCTGAGCGTCAAAACACTGAAACTAATATGACAATACAAAATTATCTTGACATGTGTCAACTAACGGCCATGAAAAAGCATCTTTAAGGTGAAATCACACGATGCGGAAAAGTAGAAATACTAAAAGGAGAGATCAACCAAGGTCCGGCATGATGTTGTGAAACCGGAAATCACGTGTCTTGGAAATGCGCGTCAATATATCAATATACCAATTTCGATACATCACGTAACACTATTTGTTTGTTATAACTTTGTTATATCAAAGTTGTAATGAATAATTATTAGAAAAAGTTTATTTTTCGTAAATATAGAATTGTGAATAAAAATTTGTAGACAAAATTGACAAAAACGTGCAAAACATATTAAATTCGAATACAAAAGTTGCTTTCCATTTACACACAGTGATATTAAATCTGAAGTGATATGAATATTTTATATTCAAATAATGACTTTACTACTTGTTTATTTTGATGAAAACTTATCGCATAATAACACAGATTTCTAACCTCATATTTAATGTGAGTTAAGAAGACTTGGTAAAAACACACGGTCTCGAGTTTGTGCAGATTGTTGACAAAAACTCAGTTGAATTGGCAGAATGAAAAAGAAATGTGTATTCAACTGAAGTATGACGTCACAAATGAAAATTACCTAATGTTTTGGTGAGAAAATAGAAAATAACTCAATTTCTCCGAGAATCTATACAAGATTAGTTCGTTTATGCTGCAATTAATCCTATTTATTATTAAATTCTTCTTATAAATCTTGTATTATAATTACAATTTTTAAAAGGTGCGTACAAATGAGAATAATTGCGATAATTTACCAAGATCTAGCAGTTATTAAGGCTCAAACATAATAAAAGAAATTTAAAGACACAATAAAAGGAATTAATAACTGAAGTAGGAAATAGAGAATGAGGAATAATTCAATATGTTTATAATATTATAATAATAATAATAATAATAAAATAATTAGAATCATGCCAATATACAAATCGACACATGTTATACATGTGTAAAAAATGAACTTTATTAACAAATTAGATGTTTTGGTCATCTTCAGTAACAAATTGACGCAATCGAAAAATGTATATTGTAAAGTATGCTAATGTAGAGAATCACAGTGTAAAATTACAATAATTAATGTGGTTCAAATTTAAAATCTTCGTACGTCAATAATAATAAGTTTTTTCAATATATTAAATAAAATAAGGAATGTTACCTTATTCAATATATTAAATAAGAAAATTATTTGAAAATTATTAAACTAATCGATATTATCTTACCAATATTTTCTTGCTTTTTTCACTTTTCTTTTTCTTTTTCTTTCACTCTTTTTGTGAAATTGATTTAATTTCTGGCATTTAAATTTTCGAGGTAAGGGAACTCACCATGACAGGATAACTTTTATATGTTAGTTTTTGTTGTCTCTGAGGAAGGCTCAAAAGTAAGCTGAAACATGTAAGCGCGTTTGGTATAGTAAAGAAGTTTCACGCTTCGTTTGTGCGACGTCTTCTGCGCCTGACTTCTAGTGCCCGTGTTTTATCCAATTTCTTCTAATCGATATTGATGAAATCCTAAGTGATGATTGTACCACCTGAAACATAATGCATAATTTTCTTACTCTTAGTGACTAAACTATAATTAAAGAAAAAATAAAAAAGGGAAACACAAAGAGTATATATTAAACAAATTTATTATAAATTTCTATAAACTTTCAAATAAAAATTATTATAAATTTTATAAAAACTATTAAAAATAAACATTTACATAAATTAAAATGTTTAAATTACAACACATAATGATGCATTGCCATGCTCTTACTAGAATAAGTTATATTTTTTGTCACAGACATTTTTTAAGATGATAATCTCATACGTAATGTATAGTATCGTGAAATAATTTTAGTTTTCAAATTGTGACAAGGTGGAAGAGTGAATGGTATATCTTGGATTTCCATAAAAAGTTTCTTTAAGTTGACGCTTTCTTTGTGATTGTTCATATATTCTTGAAATATTCGAAATTTTGTCTCGATTTGAATGAAAAAAACATAATGTTGCTTTAATAAAAAATAAGATATTATTTTGACGAGCTCTAATGCGCGTTAATGTACTATAGTAATAAAAATTTGCATTTTTATTTCCTATTACAAATACATGCTTTGCATTTTTGTTTTTGAAAATATTCATTATTAAATAATCAGTTATATAATGCAATTTGTTTATATCTATATTGTTTAAAGTAATAGTGCGCGTTTTGCAGTAATTGTAAATCTCTGTGCGAATTGCTGGTCGGATTGTATCGTGAGTATTAGAAGTACGGTTTTGTATGATATTTAAAAATTCTGAAAGATACTCTCGGTTATCTTCTTGGTAACACTACTGTTTTTAATATCTTTTATATATTGAGAAATAGTAATTAATTTTAAATTATTCTTAAATTGAACAACATTTGGTATTACATTTTTTCTTCTGATAGTAGAAAATAGATTTTCTAAGCAATCTTGAGTTAAACGCGATGTTAAAAGAAATAGAAAGTCACAATCATTTATAAGATATTGTGATAAATCAATTACAGTCATGGTTGATAAAATTACAGCACTTTGGAATGGTTTCCAATGACCTTTATCTCCTACAGTTAAGTCTCTGAATAATATTATTACTTCGTTAAGAAAATCTATAACTTCTTTGAACTTTTCATTTTTTAATTTATTTAAAGCCAATGATAACTTTCGGTTAGACATTAAATCAAACCATTGCCGTACAACTGAAATAAACCATGCGGTACTTTGACGTCCATCATTTGGATTGTTATTATATAAAAATCGCAATGCCGAACTAATTTCATTGCTCATAATGCTCATAGCGTAAGATACTTTCATTTTTTGAAAATAAAACTTATTTCCCTCTACGTAATCTTTCTTAACTTTTGGAGTTAATTTTATATCACAATTTTCATCTTCTTTTATTACATCAGATAAGTATGAAGCCCTAACGTCACAAGTTGGCAGATTATACTTGTCAACGAAGTATTGAGGTATTTTGAACACTTTATTCAGCAGAAAACCACGAACAATATTTTTTAATGCATGCGGAACATCCGAATAAAAGTATAATTTGCGATTTGCATCGCAAATATGTTGACAATAATGATTAATCTGTATTCGCGATATTTTTATGATGAATTCCTTCCACATTGACTGATTGTTAGTACTCATATTTGAAATAACAGCTTGAACTGATAAGCCAATATTTTCCGCCTTTGAAATAATTTTGATTATTATTAATTTCAAAACATTTCCTGGGATCGTCGTTCCTGTAAAGTATAATAATATGCCACTGTTTGCTTCCATCTACTAGCCAATCCAGTTAACATGGAACATAATGCATGAGTTGCAATATTCTTTTGTTCTTTCTCTGATATAGTGACATATTCAGTATCGGAACTATGGTCGTAAAATTTTCCCGGTGTAATAGACATTTCATCTAGCACTAACACATAATATTTATCTGTTTGGTTTTTAAATTGAGAAATTAATCTTTAAAAATAAAAAAATTTCCTTACTTATCCCACTGTTAAATTTAAAAGTTTCCAATTTCTTCCTTAAAGTTTTAATATTTGGTAAAGGAAAATTTTGGCGTAACAGTTCATTGTACCCCGTCGTACCACATACAAACTTTAATGAATAAGCTTTTACTAGAGTTTCGTTAGACCAATACGGCATTCTCTTATAGTCATAAAGAAGCAATTTCATCTGATTTTTATCAAAAATCTTTGACAGATCCTTATTAAAACGCACTTCATTTTTTAAACGCTTCAGTTCCTTCTTCAGTTACAAACTTTTTTTTCATTTTAACTTTCAACTGTTCACTTGTTTTTAGCAGCTTCTCCAAATTCTGTGATGTAGTGCAGTGATCAAACGTTAAATATGTCGTAGTTCTGCTTAATGTGTATCCGAATTTAATACAGGTTCTTGGGAGTCTTCAATTGTATCTATCACTAATAAACAAGATAATTTATTATAATATATCAATGCACATTTTGTGCATATGATAAATTTTAAGTGCAATTATCCTTCATAAAGATTTGCAATTATTGATACAATATTACTAAAGATAATATAACTTAATATCAAATTTTGATATTGATAAAAATATTGATATTGATTCAAAATATAAGTGACAAACAAGGTCTTTCTAACATGCGATGAAGTAGTAAACTTAAAAATATGATAGCATTTATAAATAACTTCTTTTTACAATCTACTTTTTATTGATATTTATGAATGTAATCATTAACATGTAATCATTATTACATCCTATTTTATTATTTTATCGTTTGTAAATCATCATTTTTGCAATCATCATAATCAATTTCATTATCTGTTGCATCATGTATGCTATTACTGGCTTCATTTATCTTAAAATCCATTTCATGACCCGATTGCGATGCATCTTCAGCTCCCAGAAAAGTTTCAAATGCATCTATTTATTACAAATATTAACATTTACTACAATACCTTGATACATAAATTTAATGTGCAATTTTAGAAATTGTATTTAATTTCTGATATTTTATACTTAATAAAATGAAATGTCTTAAAATAAATATAATCAAATTATTATTGCAAAAATGTCTGTAAATACATTAATAAAATAAATATCTATAGAAGTTGTAATGAATGAACAAACAATTGTGATAGAATTTCTCCAAATTCTTGCATGTGATTAAATTATAAAAAGTAACATAATTAAGGAAAGACTCTTTCGAGTCTTTCTAAAGTCGAGAGTTTCTAAAATTTTTAACAAAATTTTTAATAAATTATTAATAAATAATATCAACACATACATTAATACATCTGCTTGTATCACATTCAAACATTCACAATTTTTATTCTGAAATGTTTCATTATATGCACCTGTTGCAGCCAAAGCATTCATATGTTTGAAAATTGTAGACACAGCATTTGCTTTCAAACATCTTGGTTTACTGTCTGGGTATGCTTCCCACATATCAGGAGAAAAATGGGCCTGTGAAATAAAATGAATTAATGTTTTACATATCACTCAAATACCCTTGTACAAGAGATTGACTCTGATTGATATTTTCAATATTCTCAAGTAAATCTTAATATCTATTGATTTCATATCAATTGGTATCAAATTAAAATATATTAGGTTTTAATCGATACCAATATATCATATTCAATAGTTTTCAAATATATTAAAATGTATTTTTAAACAATACCAATTGACATGTATTTTAAATATTTTTAAGTTATTGAATTTTGTATTACTGATATTAATTAAAATCTAATAGATTTAAATTGATTAGAAATATGTTGATTCAACTTATTTAAAGTATTAAATTTATTTATTTATCGACTTGTGTAACCGGAATCACTCCTTTCTTATCAAGGTACTTATCTAATATATCATCATATCATTATCATAATATCATTACACATAATTATTTTTACTTACATGACATGAACGCATATTTTCAATATCCAAATCTTCACGGTTAATGTACTTTAACCAAACTTTTCTCCTCTGCCCTCTCGGGATTTGATATATACTCGAAATTCTTTTTTTGAGGAATTTATGCAATAATCCGTACAGCAACTTATCATTTTCAAAACTAAAACATGTTCAAATAATATTTTCATAATAGCACTTTTAGATTAATTTACACAAAATGTATGTATGTATTTATAAATGAATTTTTATGTATGTATATATATATATATATATATATATATATATATATATTATCAAAAGTTCTAGTGATACATTTTCATTGATAATTTTAAGCTTACTTACTGTAAAAGACTCGTCTAAGTTAAATTATTTTTGTGACAACTTAATCGTAAGCAGACGACGCTTCTCTCGCTCTCACATTCGCTTCTTTCAATCTCCCATTCGATTTCACAACATCATGGCAGAGCCAATCACGGATCGAGTCGCATTGGCCGATCTCTCCTTTTAGTATCTCTACGGCAGAATAATCAGCATTATTCTGCGTTATTCCGAATAGCGCTAATTAGTTGTTTCAATGACGCATTCTCTATTCCGCAGCTCTTTTTCGCACCGTATGATTTCACCCTTAGATACTGTTACATACATACTACACATGCATACATACGTGTGGCTGTGACAGTCACGTGACAGTCAATACTTCTAACTTTTCCCACAAGACACGATGACACTAGAATTACATCTGCCGAATTTTCCATGGGTTTTCCTACACCGTGTTTCGAGTCTACTTTTTTCGTGACCGCTTGAATTTGTTCTTATTGCTCCATGAAGAAATTCACGAATCTTGCAACACTATTTCCATCATGCTTTATTCATATTTATAAACAACGTAGAGTTCTTCTTTAAAGTTTGAATTCTTTATATGTGCATCTAGTACGTTAATGAGTTTCTAAATCATTGAAAAATAAAAACGTTCTTTTTGTTTTATTTGTGAAACATATTGTAAATGTATGTAATGTGTAATTAAAGATTTATTATTGATGTATTGAAGAAAAGAATTTGAGAATCTCTCCATTGAACAATTCATAAGGTAATAAAATTCCTTAAAATCATTTTTAGATTATTAGTTTGTTTTTAAAAAGGTATTTTTTGAATTAAAT
Source organism: Acromyrmex echinatior (assembly GCF_024713525.1). Classification (NCBI taxonomy): domain Eukaryota; kingdom Metazoa; phylum Arthropoda; class Insecta; order Hymenoptera; family Formicidae; genus Acromyrmex; species Acromyrmex echinatior. The sequence goes on from NC_141868.1 coordinate 9,678,157, forward strand.
TGTAAATATTAGTTAAAAAATCCATCTGATTATATTTTCAATCACAAAACATTAATCAATGCAAATCTATTAATTTTGAGCAATATTCAAAAATAGTCAAAAGTCCAAATAAGTTTCTGTTACATATTTAATCTACTATTTTATACAAAGTTTAAAATTCCAACATCATGTCAACATTGGAGGATAAAATTTTGGGAGAAAAATTACACTACTACTGCAGCAGTTCTAGTGAAGATGATGGAAATGATTCTGGAGATTCCGATAAAGAATGTGATGATGTCAAATATACTGACAATACTGCACAATATATTGCACCTTCATATTCGGAATGGGATGGAACTTCCAGTAATACAGGACCTAAAGGTGTTATAAAGGTATAATTATACATACATACATACATACATATATATATAGAATTAAAAGAAGTAATTGAAAAGGGTTACGAGCCAAGTACAATAAATTCAATATTAATGATATATTTTGACATAAAAATTACAAGTGAAAAGCGCTATAAGAACAAATGTTTTGACTCCAATTGGATCATTATCAAAAATAATTATTCCAAATTAATATTAATCGTTGTTCCAAAAGAAATATGACTGTACTAAACGAATAATTTTCGCTCGATCAACTACATTTTGTATAACATAAGAGATTAACAATTATGTCTAATAATTTGACTAGTTTAACAACATGACAAACATTTATATATTTTTTAAACAGTTAACGAAAAACGAACTAATATAATTTGATTGTTCTTAACGTCTTTACTTTTATATTTTGTATTTGATAATGACTTGATCGGAGTCGAAACGTATGTAATTATTATAGCTATTATTTTGTTTATTATATTATATTCTTTATTATATATCATTAATACTGAATTTATTGTACTTAGCCCTTTTCAACATTATTTCTTTTAATTTTTATTACTTGAGCCATATTATGTATTTTATATAGATAGTGTTTATTATAATTAAATTTTGATTATAGAAAAATATAAAAATCTAGAAACATCAAATTGAACATATATATACATATATGTTCAATTATGTACAATATATGTACATATATGTTCAATTATGTTCAATATATGTACATATATGTACATATACATACATATTTATTTAAGTTTTATTGTCAATTAAATATTAAACAAATAATATTTGATGTTAATGCGAAATGTGTTCTTGGAAGGATTGGCAGCGATATAAACAGTTAGAAGCAGAAAAACGAGAATCACAAGAGAAAGAAAGACTACAGTTGATCAACAAATTGAGTTTAACATGCCGCAGTGCTTTAGATGAAGAAAAGGAAAAACTGAATGAGACAGATCCAGAGTTGGCAAATTTATTAAGTGATGAATTTCTTCTAGAATATCAGAAACAAAGAATGAAAGAAATGCTTGCAAAAACAGAAAAACTTTTTGGAAGAGTTATCGATTTGGAGAACACAGATCAATTTTTACAAGCCATTGATGGAGAAGACAAATCAATAATTGTTATCGTTCACATTTACGAGGATAATGTATCTGGCTGTGAAGCCATGAATGGATGTTTAATATCTCTTGCAGAAGAATATCCTTATGTCAAATTTTGTAAAATTCTAGGTTTGTTAATTTTGAAATTATATAAAAGTAAAGAAATGTGACTTCCACTGTCGGTTTTTTGTCACTAGATGGTGTTGATGGTCAACACTATCTAGTGACAAAAAATCGCGGATACTTTTTAGATGACCCAATATATATATATATATATGCGCGCGCGCGCACACACGCACGCACGCGCACACACACACACACACACACACACACACACACACACAGAGAGAGGGGGGGGGGGGAGGGTGTTTAATGTAACGGTCCGTACGATTTTTTAGACACTTTCGACAGTTAAAAAAAAATTGAAGGATGAGTATTCATCTATTTTATACAAGCTACACATGCGATAAAAAAATTAAAAACAATTTTTTCATAAGGAAATCAAAGTCATCTTAAATTTTTTAAATAGCATCATACAATTTTTTTTCATAATATTATAGGAGTCTTCAAGACAAATTCAAATTAATAAAAAAAAATTTTTTTTAATTCAATATATGAGCAATAAGAATATTAATACAGCGCGGAAATTAGTGCGCAAATTTCAATATAATTAATGTATACAATAATGTCTACATAGAATATAAATGTACAATAATTGTCTGTACCATCTTATTTAAACGTTTTCTTTCAGTTTTCTTCAAACTATCATCAGCAAATCCATGAATACTTATTGTAGATTTCTTGACAAAATTCTTGTGACAATATTGAAATTCAAAATCTATGTAAAACTGAGGATGAGCATTTCCCTACTTTCTAGTTGGAAATAGCCGTAATTTGTCTCTTCGTTAAAAAGCTAATTGACTGACTAAAGAACAAATTATACAAAGAAATTAATTACATTGTTGTGTTTTCAATATATTGTACTACTCACCTTCATTCTCCATAGATCACAATTCCAAATTTAGGAAGTCAAGTTATGTAAAGCAATGGTAACGAGAAATATAAGACTTAATTTTACATTATACGATATAAAATTATAACATATGTTATCCCAATGGGAATCAGACAAGTAATAACCGTCAAAATTTTATTCTGTGAGCCACGTCCATAGAGAATAATACGTTATGATAAGTCAAACTAATCTAATGTCAATATTTAAAAACAAAAAAATTAACTAAAGGCGAATACATAAAGTCACTATTTGAATCTTTCCAAAATGCTCACATACGAATGGTGCAGAAATTCTGTATCTGATTAAAAATCAAAGTAAATTCAAATTATTTGATTAAATATTAAATATTATTTTAAATATTTAGCATTTCTGACATGAGTCTCTTACTTAATTTTCTTTCTATGTTCAAGATTTTTATATTTTCCCATTCAAAATCTGCTGATGATGGTTTGAAGAAAACTGAAACATTCAAATAAGATAGTACAGACAATTATTGTACATTTATATTTTATGTAGACATTATTAGTTATTTATATTGACATTTGTGCACCAATTTCCGCGCTGTTAATGCTCTTATTGTCCATACATTTTATTATATTTTTTAATTTTGAGAGCCCGATTAAACATTTAAAATTTTGTATTTTTTTCATTCTTTTATCGCATTTTATTGCAGCCTATACAAAACAGATGAATATTCATCTGTTAAATTTGTTTTTTAACTATCAGAAATATCTTAAAAATCATGCATTACGCTAAACACTATATACATGTACATAATTATATAGTGTGTATATATACAGGGTGTTCCGTAAATTTTGGCCAATCGCTTTTGTGTAGATAGAGCGGACTAAACTAAGTCGAAAAGTCCTCTACCATTTTGCAATGTTCGCAACAATTAATAAGATATTAATTAAGATACTAAAAATTGCCAGATATTGATCTTGAATAATTTTTTATTAAAATACTATCAACTTTACAGAAAAACTGCAAGAGACAAAAATCATTTATTTTCTTCTCATAGAACTCTAAAAATTTTTTCAGAATTTTTGATCAACTTTTTAGTACTGCATTTCTTATTTTTATCAACATGAGAAAATACGGTATTAAAAAATTCTTAAAACTTTATGTAAATAAAGCAAATTTTGATTATGGTCCAAAGTAAAAATTGTCGATCCAATGAAATGAGCAGAAAAAATCAAAATTACACGTAACAAATATTGAAATGGCGATTTTTTTTTAATTTGGACCGTAATCAAAATTTACGCAGAATAAGTTTATAGCGCATTCAATTTCGAGCAAATTAAAAAAAAACATTAAAATTGGTTAAAAATTAATGCGTCGAATTTTTTCGTTTACTGTGCAGGGTTTTAAGAATTTTTCTTTTAAATAATCTTTTGGCAGCTGTCAAATTATTATTGATCGATATTCCATTTAAAAAAGTGCAGGTGACCTTCATATCTTTTTGACGTCTCTACCAGAAAAAAAAACATGACCAAAATATGTCTCCCTCAAAACCGTTACACTTTCATTTGAAATTTTTTTATATCATCAAAAATAAGCGAGATATTTCAGATGGTTCAGATGGATTAAGACGAAGCGCTCTTTCTCCCTCCTTGCGCACCGCCGTCGCCACCACTCGATTGTGGGCCGTCCTACGAATTCGCGCGGCGCGGCTTAACCGCATATTGGCTTAGACGTTTCCTTTTTTAATTCGAAAACTACAGCGAGTATCTCAAAATAAGAATTTTTTGTTCCTTTTAATCCATTCTCCACCCCCAATGTGGCCCCGACCCATCTTAAGAGACACCCTGTATATATATTAATATATATATAAATTAAAATATTTTAAATTATATTTAAGTTTCACACTTTGTAAGTAAACAGTAAGATCTTTTATTCTTATTTATCTTTAAACAGAACTAATTTTAGCATAAAATGTTTACATTTTTTTATATCAATATTCTTCAGAATTTCAGAAAAAAATTTCATATAATTTAAATATTGAATTGATCAGAAAGTTCGTATTTTTTTTTAGTTCAAAATTATAGAATATATTTGTTGTTATACCATTCAATAGAGCAAAATTTTAGCTTAGAAAAATTTTTTTTTAAATTGTGGTACGATGATTTTTAACGAAGTTATGAGCAATTAAAGTCAAAATGTTCCTTTTATTTAATTCATGATAACTTAGTAACAAAAAATCTTAGGAATATTTAAAAAAAACGATTTTGTAAGGAAAACTTTAAGCTTTCACTTGAAAAGCCGAAAATTTTCGCTAATTTTTTTGGGCAAATGATAGATCCAAAGTTAGAAGAAAATTTTCCATCTTTTACAGTTTGTAGTTTTCTATATGTAAAAATTACTAAATTCACAGAAACTCAAAAAAAACACAGTAATCTTTCGAAAGTAGATTTCAAGCTTTAAAATTGTTTTTTTTTTTAATTTAAATTTCGTTTTTTTTTTTTAATTTAAATTTCGTTTTTTTTACAAACATATATATTGTAAGATACAATTTTGTACTAAAAAAAAATGGCACGAACTTTCTGACCCTATATATTATATTTTTTTCATATATTTTTTGTAATTTTTTTTAGGTTCAATTGCAGGTCTCAGCAAACAATTCAAAAAATTTGGTGTACCAACATTGCTGGTGTACAAAAATGGACAAGTAATAGGAAACTTCATTCATGTTACGGATCATCTGGGAGTAGATTTTTATTCATCAGACGTGGAAGCATTCCTTATCGAACATGGAATTCTCGCTGATAAAAATTGCATACCTCTTATTGTTTTGAAGAATGAAAATAAGGTTTCCGATAGCGAATAAAAAGTTATTCTGTTTAAGATAATTCATTAATATATTTTAATAAATCAAAATAACTTACTTAATAACACTTACACCATACAATATTTATCAAGAGTTTATTCAATACAATAAGATGTAAATGCAAAATATATTTATTTTTGAGCCATATATATATATATATATATATATATATATATATATTGCTTTAATTATTAAATCTTCCATTTATTTATAAAACTATTTCAACATATCCAAGATATGTTTTTTCTTCTTTATTGCATTGCAGAGCTGTGAATAGATCAATAACACCTGATCATATTCTGTATCCTTCATATTGTCGTACAGCTTCTTTAAATCTTCCTTCTGGCGAATTTCATCTGTAACCATTTTTAATTTCTTTTCAACTAATTGATGTAATATTTTAAAAGCATCAACGGTAGTTGAAGTTTCTTTGAACATTCTGATTGTGCAAGAAAGTTTTGTTATCTTTGCTTGTAACTCTGCAACTTGTGCCTGCAGCAATAAATAACCTGTCTTTTCTAAATATGCTTGGTTCATATCTTCATATTTCAGCTTGTTCCACTTGTCCATTAAGTATATATATTTCAGCAAGTCATTTTCACATTGCAGAATCAAATCCTCAATTTTATTTTTCCATTGTACTGCTGGCACATCGGAATATTCGAAGAATTTGTTATGTGTCTTACAGTCATTCTTTGACGTTTCCTTAATATTTCCTCCTAAGGCTTCATATCTTACAACACATAGATATTAAGATATTTTATTAATCATCATATAAGTTAATATTGTTACAGAACTTAGTATATACTTATTAAAATTTTTTTATATATAAAAAAATCACAAAACACTTACTTCAGTATCGTATCATGTATTATTTCTCGTAACATTGTCTCGATGCAGCATTTCACTTCTAATTTTTCATCGGAATTTAAGTGACATGATGGTAAATCACAAATTCCCAAAAGTATCAATTTATCTTGCATATATTTGGTTGTCGAAGGAAGATGCATATACTTATCCAACTCATGAATTGAAAGCAACATTTGTAATTTGCTAGCTGTGCTTTTAGAAAAAATATCTTTGGGATTCAAAGATGCTTTCTTTATACACTGATAGATAATGTTAATTTTGACATGTTCACTTATACTTTCTTCGCATAATACTAACAACTTTATTGTTTTTTCGATCGCAGTTATTTCCTGGGTTATTACAAACTTATTGTTACTTCTTATAGTACTGGAATAATTGTCTAACAAACTTTGCAATGAATTTACTCTATCAATTAATCTGCCACTGGATTGGGAGATTGCAGAAATACTGGAAATATCTGAAAAAACAAAGGAAAATCATGAAAAATATGATATTTATAAATAGTTCTTTATGTCCGCAATGTATATTTTTAATAATTGTAAAATTTATTAATTAAATAATTTAGTAATGTTCACAATACCTCAAATTTTAATATAACGATAAAAAGAGGCACATAAGAGTCAATTCTTTAAAATGTAAAGTATAAAAAATTCTTAATAGGAACTAAATACATACATAATAGAAACAGAGATATCATTACATTTCGGCTCCTAGATTGAGCCATCTTCAGATATTATCATATTCATACTTTGAATTAGTTATCATTGTCAGAAACATAAAAACCATGATGGAATATGTTCCAGTTTGTAGCGATCCTGATGAATACTTTAGATAACGTCAATTACTTACAAACAATTTGACCGATTGTTAGGAATTTCATGATTTAATTAAAAAAAAAACAAATTCGTTCACCAATAAATAACTGAATAAAATAAAATATACTTTGAAAAAAGTTATCTTTTTTAAATTCTGTAAAAAGCAAGCAATAACATCATCTTGATAAAATACTCATCAACGTGATCGCAGTTAAGCCTGTTTTACAATGTGCTTTTTGTTTCCAGTTTCTTGCTTTTTGCTATTTTTTTACATCTTGTCTTTTTGCTTATTCGATTTTTGTTTTATATCGTCTGAGATAAGAGTTATGGCTATTCTACAATGTGCTTTTTATTTTCTATTTCTTGTTTGTCTTATTGGCAAGAGACAAACAGCAAGAAACAAAGAGCACATTGTAGAATTAGCCTTAACGAACTTCGAAAGAAACAAGAAATACATAGCAAAAAAAACAATTCAAACATCGATAAAACGGTTGCAAAAAAATTAAAAGCAAAAGATAAAAAACAAGAAACAGGAAACAAAGAGTACATTGTAGAATAGGTTTCGTTTCATGTTTTTGTGTCAAAATCGTGAATTTGTTTTAGAGCAGAGAATTTGTTTTAAAGTAGCGAATTTAAGACCGCAACGCGTGCTTGCATCGCAGTATTTCGTGACTGATTGATTTCCTAATCTCAGTAGCCAACTTTAACTTAATATCTCGGTTCGTGAGGTAGAGCGACGCTTTTTTTCTTGTAGAATCTTTATTTTTACGCATTGATTGAGTCTATTTTTATCAAAATTTGAAGTGACCGGTGTATTGTGAACCTTTATCAATAATTTGTTTAATCACATCTACTTCAACTTCCTAAAAGTAAAAATATCACTTACCCGATAATTGATGCAATTCGCTAAAATAACTCATATTTGATATTCTTATTAATCATTTAAACTGCAGGAGAACAAATACACATTAATGATAATTAATACTTCAGTAATTATTTAGAATACAGTCCTCCTCTCTGATTTTGATAAAATTAGGCTCATTCGACGCGTTTTTGCACAAAACGAAAGAATCTGTAAGAAAAAAACGTTAGAACGGTTCTCCGCGAACCGAGATATTAAGCGTTAAAATTGACGACTACTTGTCGTTGAACAAATTGTTTGTCAAGCAGAGAATATGTTCGTACGTACATGTCGCTGCATCTCGTTGATGACAGATTTCCTAACCTTTATAGTTATCAACTTTAACGCTTAATATCTCAATTCGCGGAGTCGTCCTAACATTTTTTCTTACAGATTCTTTCATTTTGTGCAAAAACGCGTCGAATGAGTCTAATTTTATTAAAATCGGAGGAAAGAATCATATTCTAAATAATTACCAATACTTCTTTCTCCTTTTTATTATAGATATTTATTATAAATATTCGCTACTTTTAAGGAATAATATTTTAATGTTCCAATAATTTGGATTAAATCAGATTAAACCGTTTTGCTTATTGAAAGTAGCTCCGTTCAGCACACTGCAGAACAAAACAGTTTTGAAACCGTTTTGATTGAGTGCATTCAAAACAATTGCTCACTGAGCTCTTAGAGCTCTTTCGTTTGATTGGCATATTCCGTTAGATCCTAAAATATAGACCAATCGGATGAAAGAGCGCGAAGAAAACTTCCAACAGTTGCAAAATAAACGTTCTGCTGAACAGAGCCAATCTCAATGCCCTTATCCTGTTGAACATCGATTGCTGTTTGATTTCTAAATCCTAACCTTTCCAAGTTGTTGATTAGACACTTCATTCGAGGGGATCATAAATTGGTTGGATCAGGATTTAATTTATAAAATCTATTATATATATATATATATCGAACTGATATGACGACTTAATAAATAAAAAGAAATGTTTATTATAATATATTGTAATTTAATTGTGGCATGAATTCATCAGCTGTCTTAGTGTCTTTATGCGTTATTCGCATCGAGATTTGTGATTCGGAGTTAGAAGAGACCACCAGTAAGCATAAACATTTCTTGAATGTAATATTTATTACAATTATCAATATAAATAATTTTTAATGTTTCTGTATATTGATATGATTGCTTTATATAGTTAGAATATTTTTGTAAAAGGCAACCCTAATTTCTTTTGTGATCTTTTAACAAATCGATAACGATAAAGTAATTGATAATGATATGATAATTATAAGTAATAAATATAATATCATAGGTACAATGGCTGCAAAGAAAACGAGAGGTTGCAGAGAATCAAGGGATATCAATATTGAGACTTATACAAATAAGACAGAGACTACATCCCCATTATTATCAAACCAAAGCACAAGTAAATCTCATTCGTTCTCGAGAACTAATTCCGAAGAGACATCATTTGTAAATTCTAATCATATCGCGAGTTCTACTCCGGCAGAGATAACTGGTGCTGCTGCTTGCACCTCACCTGATCAAATAAGCTTTATCTCCGGAAATCCCTTTGTTGAAGTTACAAAAGGCATCCTTCATCTCTTTAAGGAGGAGTAAGTCACTTCCATCTTGCTTTGAGTCATTCCAAATTATATGATTTGTATGGATATATTGCATCTTTAAATTACACTACTGTTCAAAAGTTTCAGCACACTCTCTATTTATGGAGAAGTTTTGTAATATAAAAAACAAAATATGTATACAGTATATATATTACATTTGTATTGCGTTTTTTAATTTGTTGTATTATATATTCACTAAAACTGGCAAATAGTATATATTCTTTTTTAGATTTATTACTTCTCCAAATCTAATCTTCTTAGGTTTTAATAACAAAGTCAAATTCTTAATATTCTATCAATAAGTTTTTTAAATATCTTAATCAAAAACTTGTGTGTAACTTGATGCTTAATATCTGTGAGAATATTATTTATATACCACTTTCTTAAATATTTATCCATGTCCAGTACAAAATTTGAAATTGATATCTTTTTCCAACTTATATACACCTCTATCATATTTGTTCATTTGAAAAATTATTAATTGTAATTTCCATTTATTTTTTAGCATGCTTGAAAATAAGAGAGTATATCATATTATTCTATATTTATTCCATAATAATTCCATATTTTATATGTAAAAATAAAATTATCATTGAAAATATAAAATGCGCTGAACTTTTGAACGGTAGCATATAAGTATTGGAAAAGAAAATTGTTCAATTATTAAATAAAATCATATTCTTCAGCTAATGTCATCCATGGTATTTATCTAAGAATTCTCAATTGAAACTTCATTAAATATATGCTGTTAAATATTGGAAAACTGCAATAATTGTTAATATAATGCATAACTTCTCTCAACAACAACTTCTCTTTCCATTAAGAAAAAGTGAATTCTGATCAAGTGGGAGTTTTGTATACAATTAGCAACTTGAAAATATAATATCAATTACTCACGATTTTACCTTCTGATTACAGTGAATTGACTGAAATGCATTGCGCCGCGGATCGCAGTCATACTATCTGTATTCTGTCGGTACCAGCAACAATGACTTGTCACGATCTTTTAACTTTCACAGCAGCTTGTCATCAAGATATACAATACTTTAGAATCCTCAGAGACGGCAGTCCAAATCAATATATGGCTCTGATCACCTTTAGATCATCGGTGAGCGAACAGATGTTTGGAGTAATACAACATACTTTCAGTTTTGATAAATTAAAACAATTAGTTTATATATAAAATTTACATAATGTTCATAATTTACATAATATTCATTAAATTTCCAGTAAAGTAATGTCATTAAATTTCTAATAAAGTAATGTTCAGCACAAAAAATTAATTAAAAATATAAGGGTCAAATCCTGGCTGAGATAATATTTTTCGCAATAAGTTCTTTACCGAATTAATTTAGAGGGGATTATTTCACATATAGGAATATCCGAATGTTTCGGCGCCTTATCATATTTATATTATTAGCATCTCAAAGCGATTGTGCTTAATGTCTGAATGTTTCGGCGCACAGTCACATCTGAGATAATTAAAAGTAAGAGGTAAAAAGAGTTACGAGCCAATGCTAGTTCTTAATTGTTAATATTTAATGTCTTGTAAAATATAAAATTTAAACAAATGTTTCGTCCTTACATTAGGACCTTTTCAATATAAGCAAATCTTACATTACATGCTACGTCTATACATCTCTATCTTACATCATTAGTCAAATCTTACAACATTCTAATTAATTTTCGATCTTTCTAATTGTGCAATTGACAATAATTTCCATATTTCTTTATCATGAATTGATTGCCCAGCAATTTATTATTTGGTATCTTATAATCTAGTTCACGTTTTTATCTATATTTAGTAAATCGACCTAAATTTTTTTATTATAAAACCATTATAATATTCTTAATATAATATATTTATATATTATATAAATTACATTTATATATAAATATAATATAAATATAATAAATTTTAAGAAAATTAAATTTAAATTAAGAATATATATTATATTTATAACATTTAACTTTGAATAATAAATACAATATAGGGCAAGTAAGAGTCTAACATATAAATTTATATTCAATCAAGAAATTATAAATTTGAAATTATTATGTAATAATCGATTATAATATATATCTTTCGGCCTTAAGATTAGGCCCTCTTCAGATATATTAGGTGTTGGAATTAATTCGTAGCGTTTTACAAGTGATGGGAAGTACTTTCATTAATGTATTTTTTAATGCTCATGTGAAATAAATAACATTCTTTCATTAAAAAACGCTACGAATTAATTCCAACACCTAATACTAAACGCAATGATGTTACTACATTAAACCAATATTGATAGTCATGGAATTCGATGTATACGTATGTCGAGAGGATGAAAGTTGAACTGAGGAAACGAAATTGCTCGCCAAAAGATTGGAAAGGTTGGAGAAGACGCAAATATATTACTGAATCTCAATACAGATATTTATCTTATAGTGATGGGTTACTCTCGAGGGCTTATGCTCTGCCAAAAATTCATAAACCAAACTGTCACTTTAGTATTATTGCGTCATCTATAAGCAGTCCGTTATATACCTTAGTCTCCTTTCTACATAACATAATTATTGAGTCAATTCTAAAAGCGGAGAGCTATATAAAAAACAGTTTCCAACTTGTTGATAAACTAAGAGGAATGAATATAGATGATAATTATGAACTAATTTCAGACGTGACATCACTTTTTACGAATACTTTTTTCGGATTGACATAGCCTGGAGTGTGTTAATGACAACTGGAATTTTATCAGAAAAATGTAATTTACCAAAAACGGAGTTCTTAATTTTAAATTCCACGTATTTTGTATTTGATAATATTATTTATAAATAGAATATTGACGATCATGGGCTCTCCTTTGTCACCTATCATTGCTGACTTGATAATGCAAAGATTAGAAAGAATAGCATTGAGTTTATTTAATGATCATGTTCTTTTTTATATCCGATATGTCGATGACTTATGTGCTGCACTATGTATCTGAGGTTCTCACTTTTTTGGAATGCTTTAATTTGTTTCACTCACGTCTCTAATTCACTTTGGAGATTGAAGGAAATTCATTAAATTTTCTAGACATCCAAATCATGATTAAAAACAATCTCGTAACTTTGGATTGGCATTATAAACTTAGTTTTTCGGATAAATTTTTGAATTTTTTCTCCAATCATCCATTTTCTCAGAAAAGAGGTGTAATCTTCAGTTTGGTGGATAGAGCTATTTTACTGTCAGATTCAGAATTCCGCGAGAAAAATGTAATACTAATAATTGACATTTTATTGAATAATGACTGTCCACTAAAACTCATTTTTGATACAATTAATAAGAGACTAAAAAGCATCAAAGTTAGAGGTGCAGCGTTTGTTGATCGAGTTAATGATAACGAGGATTCATCGGTTGTTTCGATCATAGATTTTATTCCTTGACTGAAAAATTTAATAAGTTTAATAGGAACGATATCAAGATATCTTTTTTCAGTTCGAATTAACTACAAAAATATAAAATATCAAAGTACATAAGGATTCCTCACTTCTCGAAAAATAATGTAATTTATAAGACTAAGCAATAATTGTGAAGCATATGTAGGACAGACGGGGAGACAGCTAAAAACTTGAATTTCGGAACATCAAAATCATATATGCTAATACGTCTTCCCGTTCCGTTATATATTTATAACTGATTATAGAGTGAAACTAGAACATGTTTTGGAGTAAATCCTTGATCAAGAACTATGTTATAATAAACTGTTAGTTTCAGAGATGCTACATATTAAACGATAAAAAAAGTCTTAATCTTCAAATACTGATACTGAGAGCTACATAAAGCGTACATTCTGATTGTAAACAAGATCTGACTTTGCATTACTAAGATCACATTCGATTGATTATTTTTCGTTTAATCAGTGTGGGACCACGTGACAGTCACAAATCTCAAATTTTGTTCCGTGACTGATACAATTATTTATAATCACTGACTAATATATTCTGACGAGCATCGTACTAACGAAGTATAATTCTTTTGAATAATTGGTGAGTGTTCTATCGAAGTGACGTATTTGCTTGCTTCATAATTAAATATAATTAATTTAATTTATTTGTATTAGAGTATAATGAAATTCTTTTCAATCGATCTTCCAATCTTTTGGCGAGCATTTTCGTTTCCTCAGTTCAACTTTCATCCAGTCTCTCGACATACGTACATCGAATTCCATGACTACCAATACTGGTTTAATGTAGTAACATCATTGCGTTTAGTATCTGAAGAGGATCTAATCTTAAGGCAAAAACATGTTATAATCGATTATTATATAATAAGTTCAAATTTGTAACTTCTTGGTTGAATATAAATTTATATATTAGATTCTTAAACTTATCCTATATTGTATTTATTATTTATTGGTATAAAGAGTCCTTTATTATCATTAATCTAACTTTGACCGATTATTGGCGTTCTCTATCATATTTATGTAAATTAAAAATATGTTATTCAAAATAAGATAAACTTTTATTTTATGCATTTCAGAGCGCAGCAAGCGAGTTCTACGAAACTTTCAATGGTGCTCCCTACAACTCTCTAGAACCAGATGTGGTTTGTCACATGGTATTTGTATCCCGAGTCGAAATAGGGAACAATGGAATGCCCTTAAGTGGACACACAGAGTTGCCATCATGTCCCGTTTGTCTTGAAAGAATGGATGAGAGTGTGGATGGAATCCTGACGATATTGTGCAATCATACTTTCCACTCCAGCTGCCTCGTTAAATGGGGTGACACATCCTGTCCAATTTGTCGATACGCTCAAACACCAGAGCCACTAGCAGATAGTCGTTGCATGGAATGTGGTAAATGTTTATCTAATTGCTTTGAATTGTTTAAACTTGAATTTAATTTAATAAGATATACAATTTTTTAAAAGAAATTTTAAGAAATTATTTCAAATTATTTGATTAAATTTCACATTGTATAATAATATTTGGCACATTTTGCATTCTTTTAGAAAAAGATATGGTTTCGTTGGAAATGATTGTGTGGAATCTTCTATCATGTTAGAGGCCTCTTTTAATATGCTTTGCACGAATATCTTTAGTTGCAGATGCCAGCAATGATGCTTTATGGATTTGCTTGATCTGTGGTCACATAGGCTGTTCGCGTTATCATCAAGGTCATGCGTTTGAACACTACCGAGATACACACCATTGCTACGCGATGCAGTTAGGCAACAATCGCGTCTGGGATTACGTAGGCGACAATTTTGTGCATCGATTATTACAGGACAAAGATGGTAAAATGGTAGAAGGTGGCTGCTCAACAACCAAGAGTGAGGGTGCCGCTGTGGAGGATAAGGTAGATTCAGTACAGTTAGAATTCACGTATTTGCTAACGTCACAGTTGGAAACGCAACGACAATACTATGAAGAGAGGCTCAATCGTTCAGAACAACGCTCCATAGCAGAGCTTACCGAGCTGAGAGATAAATTAGAACAAGTGCTTGAGGAAAATTCACAACTCAAGGTACATAATTCTTAAAAACAATAGTAAAATGTATGTATATTACCTTGTCTTCTTCTTTTCGCCTCTCCTTCTTTTTCTTTTATTCTATCCTTATTCCTCTTTCTTTCCTTTTCTTTTTTTGCTTTCTTATTTTTTCCTTCTCTATTTTTCTTTACTCCTTTTAATTATACTATGAAGAAAATGTTTCTTTATTTTAACAGAAACAATTCACAACGTTTAATCGCGACAAGCAGACGTTGGACAAGCGTCTACAACATTCTACCAATAAATTGGCACAAATTCAAGCGGAATTAACAGAAGAAAAAGATCTGCGAAAGGCTCTAGAATTGAATCAGACTTCGTGGCAGACAAAATACAAGGCATTACAAGATGAACTGTCCGCCAAAGAAGCAGAGATCACTGATTTAAAAGAGCAGAATCGAGATCTCATGTTTTTTCTTGAGGCTCAAAAACAAATTGATGAATCCGTCGATCGAGATGAGATCGCTACTGGTCGTATTGTTATTCCTCCAAGCCCTAAAAACGAGAAATCATTCGGATCTCGCGGACGTAAAAAAAAGCATTAACTAGATCAAAAATTGGAGGACTAAATCCAAGAATCGTGAGACTTAGAGACGATTTCTCTGAAAAGTGAGGCCGGATCTCTTTAGATCCGTCGCGCCAGAAGAAAGAAAAAAACTTCATTAAAGCTCATTAAAAATTCTTTTGATCTATTTAAACCTAAATCTTTTCCAATTATCATTTGAGAATTTTCTTCATCAATATGCAAAACAAAATGCAAAATGCAATATTCTGAATTAGAAGAACGATTATAGCAAGGAAAAAACGCCATACATAAAAAAAGTGTACTGAAGTTAATTTTTAAAATGTGCGAAGAAGAACGTTACGATTTTACTAAATTATTATTTACTTTTTATTTAATTTACAGATATACTAATATAAGTTTAAGGCTATTGATTTTTTACTACATTAGTGCATCTTTATTGGATTGCAATTATCAGAAGCGAGAAATTATATAAATTTTCTTTATGTATTATATTTCTTTATGTATTATATTTCAAAATAAATTAATTGTTTCATATATCTCATATAGTCTCATCCCGCTTAAATCCCGGATTATCACGAAATTGATGAGAACTAGATTGTTCTGGTGGAAAAGTATCGTTCGAAGATCTTAAATTATCAGCATTATCATAAATTTCATACGATTGTCGAGTCTGTGTCCTTCTTTTTTCTGCTAAAATTGTTGATCGCCTCCGTTCAAAGGTATTAAACGCACTTTTCGGCATTTGTGAGGACATGCGTTGTGATAAACCTGTAAAAATAGACGAAAGATACTCGAAAAATGTAATAAATAAAATATAAAAATATAATATCAAATATGATAATTGATCCCTCGCACTGATCTAGGAGTGTATGTATAATTGCTGTTTTTGTATAAAATTTTAAATGACTTAAAATATAAAATGCACGCTATACTATACATTATACATGCACTATCCAAATGTATTATCTTTGTGTTTAAGATGTAATATATGAACGTAAAATTATAAGCAGAGTTAATACATGTTAAAATGATTTTAAAAAATTGAAAACTAAATTAAATACTTATTGTTAGTAATAAAACCAACGTCAATTATTAACTGTAATAATAAATAAATTTTATAATGTTTTTATCTTTATCTTTATCCTTATCGGGGATTAAATTTATAATATATAAAAAGTAAACATATTTTGCTACAATATTCAAGTTATATTTCAAAATTCACTGTCAATGAAAATCTATAGTGTACGTAACTTAAATTAGAATTTTAGTTGTGAATTTTGGAACACAACCCCAATATATTTAATTTTTCAATCTTCCTATTTTATTTTTTCTAACTTTTATTATCTTTTGTTTATTAATTATCTTCAGTTATTACTTCACGTTTATTTTAACTTTAAAAAAACAATTACGTTTCTGCTACACTATCTTTTTCGAAAACGTGAACATAAGCAGGAAATAAGAATTTAATTTACTATTATACAACATTGCTTTATAAAAGCTCTTTGAAGCATAAAATCGAAACAATATTGCTATGTCTGTTGCTTATCCGCGATATTTAATATATAGTCGAATTTTCGTATTTAACTCTACATATTTCCTTTTATTTTTGTTTCTTCTCTTGCGATACTGGCCCAATTTCATTTCATGTTTAATATTTAAACAAGTAAACAATAATACACAAAGCACAATTTCAAACAACAATTAAGAGCAATTATACCTGAACTTGGATCACGAAGCTTTCGTCGAAACAACTTTTCAAAGTTTCCCAATATCTTCAATGATCTCTTCGAATTTCTCGGTAATTCATGTATATTTCGCTTGCTAAGAGAAGTTACGGTACTTCGTCTAAGTTCAAATATCACGTCGTCCTCCGCCATACGTTGAAGTATCTGTGCTATCTTATCAGCATGTTTTTCGAAAACGCTGTCTTCCGAAGAAGTTATCTGATAATAAGAAGAAGAAACGATAGAGACACTATAGGCATTTTCCAGCAAAGATACTATATAATACAGTGAATCATTTCATCTTTGTTTAACATAGGCAAATAACAAAGATGTGATATTACACTGTCTGACTATATCTGAATTGCTGAAAACCCTATAATCATAGAAAGAAAATTCAATTTTTAATTTCTTTATCTCATCCTTTCAAAATAAACTTGTATTTGTATTTCTAAAAGTTTTCAATAAACTTACTTAAAGAAAATCATAGAGTTAATCTAATTTATTTTTTACTATATGTATTTATGATGGATGATGTGATTATAGAAGAAAGGCTTCTATTATGAGATACCAAGTTCATTTTAAATGCTAGAAGTTTATGGACAGAATTTTTAAAAATAATAAGTCATTTTGAAGAGAATTTAATAAGCTTTAAGACAATGTTAAAATTTAATTTAAATTCCATTTTTTTTTTAAATTAAAGAAATGTAAAAAGTGAGCAAATCGCAAAGAAAAAAATTGTGCTCTTAATATAAGATTCCCCGAAAAATCAATAGTAAAACGCAAAAAAAAATTTTAGTATTGTAACTAAAAAACTTTATTTAATGTTTCTTAAATACAAATACAGTCAGGGTGCGCGAAAAATGAGTATGCAATACTATATATACCCAGAACTCGTCTTCGGGTAGTTGGAATCAAATATCGCAGAAATAGGCACTCGACGTTCACTCCGATTGTCCTTTTTATTATTGTATTGGGTCATCTAAAAACCGCGGATACTTTTTAGATGACCCAATACAATAACATTTATACTTTAGCAACGATTTTCACTATGATATGGGAGCATAGGTTATTTCACATTAGAAATATCCTGGATATCTCATATTACGATTTCCACGCCCTACGATTTTACGATCATCAAATCTAATTTCTGTAATTAAGCAATTCAACATATTCCGTATTTTTCTATTAGTATGACTTTACTCTACATGAAGAATTTATTGCCAAATATTTATTTATTAAATAATAAATAATGTTTAAAGGCTCATCTCAATGAAACTTGAAGACATCCAAATTCTAAAATCTTTTTTTTTACAATGACTACAGGCATGACCTAATAATGAATTTTCTACTAAATAGGTTTCAATCCAAGAACAATAAATTCATGGTGGAACCAATAGATAGCATCTATTAGTTTAGCAGAAACGCCGTTATCTTATATTATGCCTATCTCATAATAAGAGACTTTCCTCTATAATTTATCTTTTACTATATGTATTTACGAAGGAAATAAGAAAGGCGTTTTATATTGGTGGATGTTCTTTTCTTTTTTAATATTACCTTAGTACAAGAAGGAAGTTTCGTATTAGCAAGTACATGAGAAAACGTATCGAATCGATGAAATAACATAGCGCAGAACTGGATACCTAATATACTGACAAATGCGACGATAAATAAGCATCCTATCGGTTCAAGTCTTAAATATTCTTTTGTTAAATGTACCTATACAAAATTGACACATGTAATTTTAATTATTTATATGAGCTTATAGTTTTAATGGTTATATTAGGTGTAGTAAAAAGAAATCCATTATTTTTCCAATAGATGGCTTTAGTAATCTGTATCTCGTCTACGCGTGTTTTCTTTTTACTATTTAATAAAATAATTAATTATTTTATTAAATAGTAGCGTAATTTCTTTTTACTACACCTAATATAATAATTTAATTACCAAATTATTAAATTTAAGCAATACTTAGAAATAACTTTAGAAATAAACAAGTTGAATTATTTCTATTTATTGAATTATAACATTATTGTAAAATGTAATAATTGTATAATAATATGTAAAATTATTGTTAACGAAACATTTAAAAGATTATTATTATTATACATTTACCTCATTTTTTTCTGAGTAGTATGTAATATTGTACTTCATTCCAAGTGGCCATTGCAAATGCAGTCTATCTTTGTTTAACTGCATAAGGAACACAATTAGTACAAATAAAGCATTTAGCATGAAGAATTTTGATAAATATGCATCACGACAGTTGATCAGTTCTTGAGTTATTTTGTTCTAAAAAGAATATATAAAAATAAGGAAAAAAGAGAGGAAGAAAAATAGAATAAAAAAAAATATTAAAATATCTTGATAACAGTAAAATTATCTCACTGTTATTTTAGAATATATGTATATGGAACTTGGATAGCTATTCTTCAATGTTCAACATCATGTAATCACAAATAAATAAATAAATAAATATATATATATATATATCATATTCTTTTGTCACATATTATATTCTTATTGTTCTATGTTTGTTATTATTTCATTCAATAAACTTGTGAAGCAAAGATGGATATTTATCCTTTTCATACATTTTGAATAATATTTTATAACGTATATATGTATTGCTCAGATTGATTAATCATGTTTGCGCGGCGCATGTTGTGTGTGTGTGTGTGTTAAAAATATGGTTATGTGCATATCAAAAGTACATAACAATAAATTACTTTTACTTTGCCTATTTTCATTTCTTTTTTGCAGAATAAGGATAAATCCAACTCACTTGACTCTCTTCATCGCTTTCAATAGGTTGCAAATATTTTCCAATCAGATCTTTCCAAAATTCTTCTTCATCGTTTGACAGAAAATCCACCACACCTCTTCGCAGTCTTTCATCTTGAAGCCAGTAAGGGCTAATGAGAAAACTAGATCGATCCTGACTTGAGGTTGCTGATTCCTGTGTTAAAATGTCACTTTCATCATCGTCATCCTTGTAGAGGACATTTTCTTGATCACTTTTATCAGTCATGTGTTGTAACTCGATTCCTTCATGTATTTCTTCTTTTCTTGTCTCTTCCATTGGAAAATATCTTGGAAATGCATTAATATTAGAAGATTGGGTAACGTCATTAGTTTCTATGTTTACTGCATGTAATCTATAATCATCAATAATTATTATTATATATCTGTATTGCAGAATACAAATTTTAGAAATAAAAAAGACAAATAATTATATGCATATCTTGAATCTGTCATGGTAAAATAAAAATAATTGTTACAATGAAAAAAAATTAATAAAAGTTGAATGTAATAATGATTCTCGATGACTGAATTTCATAATAATAATTGTAAATAATATCCATCAAACCTGTCCAATAAGTTCAGACGTTTGTTAATCTGTTGTATAGACTCGTTAATTTCATTTAATCGGTTTTCTTCATAACTAATTCCTGAATGAACGCAGCAGACGCATTTGAAAAGGTTCCCCAAGGAAAATTCTAATGTACCTTTTTCATTTTTGTTTTGCTTATTCCTTTGTTGTATCATGAATCCGGATATAGTACCGATTGCTGTAGATCTCTGTTCATCTTGAGGAGCCTATTGTCATAATTATAATGTAATCATTTTTCAAAGTTTCTTTGTGTGTGTGCATGTGTGCGCGCATGCGTGCAGAGAAAGGCAAAAATATGATAATGAAATAATCTGTTAGTTTTCCATTAATGTATAGTTTTTGCTATGATTTAAATCAAAATTAAAAGACAGCAAACTTACGACATTCAGTTTTTTCGAATCACGCGTGCCCCAAGTAACATTATGTACGTTGAAAACGGAAAAGATGGTTAACAACATATACATGGATGGTACAGTAATGTAATAAATAACACCACACAATAAGCAAGTTGCTTCTTGAGGGTGTAATAGACCAGCTATTGTCATTTGACACGCGACAATGAAGAAGAGAAGACTGCTGGGTGCGAGCCATCCATCTTCGGCGATTTGTAACATAATTCCTACCAGAACGACTATCATCACTAATCCATATATAGCACTGATAATCTCGGCTACAAATAACTGCAAATCCATGACAGTAATGTACTATGGATAGATGTATGTGTGCGGTAATGTTGTTTAATTCAATAATATTAGTTTACAAAAAAATATTCTTTTTTTCAATTACTTTGGACTGGACTATGTGTCTCTTATAGATTTTTGAATGTCACAAACAAAAAAATTTTAGCACATCAGATTTCTAAAATAATTGACGTTTAATATATAAAAAATGATTTTTTGGCGATATTTGACATTTTTTTATAAAGAAAGTGAACGTTAATCATAAATATATTCTTCCCCATATGTTCATCCCCTCTAAAATTTTTTTTTATTTCAATACCTTATTTTTTGGCTATGTTATAAAGGATTAAAGATAAGAGCTATTTCGAATCTGAAGACTCCAGCAGCGTATTTGTATGTAGATTAATTTTTTAAAATTACATTTTAATAATTGTACCTTAACACTTTTATGCACAGAATTATGAGACTAATCCATTGGTGGTTAATGAAAAAAACATAGTTGCTTTAAAAAAAAATGCAATTTATAATATGCAACTATATATCTTTTTTTATAAAACAACTCTCTCTCTCTCTCTCCTCCCTACCTCCCTCCCTCCCTCCCTCTCTCTTTCTCCAAAATATCCTCGAAATTTCTATTACTTTTTTAAAGATATTATTCAAATTCTATACCTGTATACGTTCCCTGCAAATAAAACAAACTCCGATAAATATGCCAATTGGGATTAGATTGTACCAAAAACTGGTCCAATTGTCGATATGAAACGCGGCGACGAACGCGCCAACCAGCATCAAAAATATCGTACCTGGTCCTAGGATTGTACTCCCTATAATAATACTTCATGATTTAATAAGTTATTAAAATATTATTATTATATACATACCCATTAGAATCCACTGGTAAGCAATGTACAGCCACGAGATATCATTATTCACCTTTCTCGTCTCTTTAGCAGTAATCAACAAGTCGAAAATATTTGCGACAGTGGAGGGAATCCATCTTCGTCGTTGTATGTAAAAATCTTTAAAGTGTTCTGGTGCATGTGTATAAGCATCACTTGCTGCCGAATATTCAACCTGATAAAAAAAGAATTAATTTTAGAATTATATATGCTATATTCTTATATACACGAAGTATATATGTATAGTTCGATTAGATTCAGTTAAATATTTTTATAATATATAATAATGATGCATAAGACTGATAAAAATACATTTTTCTTTCAACAAATTGCTTTTTCCAAGAGACTATGAATGACTAGAAATTGTAAAATATGATTATAAAATCACAATTCTAATCTGCTACTATAAAATAATACAAATATTAAAAAAAATATAATCAAATATATATATAGGCTATAAGAGCATTAACAGTGCAGAAATTGGTGCGCAAATTTCTATCTAATTGACCAATAATGTCTACATAAAATATAAATATAAATATATAATAGTTATTTGTACCATCTTATTCGAACGTTAAGATAGTACAGACAATTATTGTATATTTATATTTTATGTAGACATTATTGATCACAATTAGATTAAAATTTGCGTAACAATTTCCGCGCTGTGTTAATGCTCTTATAACGATATATTTGATCATATTTTTTAATTTCAAGAACTCGATTAACACTTAAAATTTTATATTTGTAAATATTTAAATTTGAACAAAAATTCCAAAGAATATTAATAAATGCTTAAGATTTTTACTGTATTTTATCTTTTATATGCAGATACTTTAAGGGGAAAATCTTTTAAATGTAATAATCTAATTCAATTTTTATTTGTCCAAAAAAAGATTCTAAATAATAAATAAATAAAAAACTTTTTATTAATCGTAAGAAAAATAATTAGATATTATAGCGTAAGTTTTAGATATGATACTGATTATCTATCAAATTACTAAAAACTAGCAAGTTACTCCGATTCAATACAGTTCTTCCAAAAATTGAATATTCTGTGCTATATATGTACACACATTAAATTTGAATTTTTTTTATTTAATATTAAATTAGATAAATTAAATAATGTTATATTTCTTTATTGAGAAATGTGATATATTTTTTTTAAATATAACACTGTGGCACTTTAGTTACAATTTAAATCCTATGAAGGATCTCTGTAGTTTTGATATACTACTAATTGCTAAAGCTTGGTTGCACCAACGTCACTTTGACCTTAAGCGAGATTTAAAACTTTATCTGTCTCGTTTTAAAACCAAAGAGACAGAAAGAGTTTTAAGCCTCGCTTAAGACCAAAGTAACGTTGATGCAATTGGACCTAAATGCAATATATTTTGGATATATCATGGTATTCTAAATAGTTTAGGATGACTCTTACCCGGGAACCCACTTGGAGAAGCAACGTACATAGCCATCGATCCTCACCTTGATCATATTGAATATAATGCCTGGCTTCGGTAGATTTGGTAGCATATTTTGCCATCACATTGGGTTGTTTTAACGCTTTTGCTCTAAAAAGCGAAAAACATCCAGGACTGCATAGAACACAACCGATCGTATGTTCTGTAGATTTTTGCAACCAATGACCAATAGCGTATTCGAATTTTTGAAACCAAACCATTGGACCTATAACGAACAGTAAAACGCTTAAAAGCCTAAAATAAAGTAATCTCTTTACTGTACAAGAATTCTGTCTCTATATTAGAAAAATTAAAAATTTCAAACCGTTTGTTTAATAATATAAAAATAAAATTTTTCTCCGTCTATTTCTTTGTCTGTCAATTTTATTAGAAAAAACTGATTCCCTGTGATTTCTCAGATCCTAATCACAGTTAAAATAACTATAACAGCATACACATTCTCTCTATAATAACTTGTTGCAACTCGCATACCTGATCCGATCGGATGTATTCGACCACACGCAGCACCAAGATCTCTATCTTTTTTCATCAAATCCACCAAAACTTTAACAGCACCCGGTCGAAAATCAATATCTCCGTCCAATGTAAGAATGTACGTGTTCTCGGCAATAGCATCTTTTCGATCCGTATCGATTGATAGTCCCATTAGACGATAACCCAAAAGATAATACATATACATGACCTTAAAAAATTGAAGTGTTTCTCAGAGCTTTTTTCCGAAATTTTAAACATACATTTTTTTCATTTCTTTCTAATAATTTTGTATTTGTATTTACAATATATTTATATATTTATTATCTTCAATTCAATTATTACATATATTTTATACACACACATATATATACATATACGTATATAGAGGAAAGCTGCCTATTATGAGAAAGATGCCTAAAATGAGATAGTTGCGTTTCTGTTAAACTAATAAACGCTATCTATTGATTCCATGGATTTATTATTCTTGGATTGAAAACCATTTAGTGGAAAATTCATTATTAGAGCATGCTTGTAGTCGTTATAAAAAAAGATTTCAGAATTTAGATGTCTTCAAGTTCCGTTGAGATGAGCCTTTAAACCTTGTTTATTATTTTATAAGTAAATATTTGGCGATAAATTCTTTATGTAGTGAGAGTCATACTAATAAAAAAATACGGGATATGTTGGATTGCTTAATTATAGAAATTAGATTTGATGATTGTAAAACTGTAAGACGTAGAACCCAGCAAACGAGAATGGAATAAAATGAATTGGAATTTTTTTCTATCCAAATACGTATTTTAAATAGCGAATACTTTTTTTTTATTTAATAAGATGCAATTGGATTCAATTAGATTCAATTGGATGCAATTGGATTGAAAAACTGCATTTCCTATTCAAAATTTTGAATTGAATAGTATTCACAATTGTGTGTGCACAGAAAAAGCTAATATTATTTTTAGATTGAAAGGCATAGAGATATGTTCCATGCAATTCCTATAAATGAATAAAAATGCATTCAGAATTGAAAAGTATTCATTTTAACAGTCGTGAATCAATATTTCTGAAAATTTGAATCCATTTCAATTCATTTCAATCTATTCTCGTTTGCTGGGAAATTATAATATGAAATACCCAGGGTATTTCCAATATGAAATAACCTATGCTTCTGTGTCATAGTGAAAATCCTTGATAAAGTATAAATGTGATTGTACAATAATTAAAAGGACAACCGAAATGAACATCGATTGCCTGTTTCTACAATGCTTGGTTCTAACTACTTGAAAACGAGTTCTAAGTACAACGCATTATATGCTCATTTTGCGCGCACACTGGTTGTTTGTTTGTATTTTAGAAACATTAAATAAAGTTTTTTAATTGCAATAGATACTGATGTACTTTGCGTTTTATTGTCGATTTCTCTGGGCATCTCATATTAGAAGCACAATTTTTTGACTTTGCGATTCGTTCACTTTTTACATTTCTTTAATTAAAAAAAAAAAAGAATTTGAATTAAATTTTACACAACATTATCTTAAAGCTTATTAAATTCCCTTCAAAATGACCTATTATTTTTTTTAATTTTGCCCATTTTTAGCATTTACACAAAACTTGATATTTCATAATATGGGCCTTTCCTCTATATATATTGTTTATACATATATGCGCGCACATTTAATCTTTTTTTTTTAGAAAAAAATCTTAATGTGCAAATGGTTATTTCTCATACTTGACTCCATCGTTTCCTATGTCTAATCTTGTTTTTATCCTTCAGATGAACTATTAAATTAGTTTTTCCTGGCAACGTCCATACAAGACGACCTCCATAAGGCGTTGGATATTTAGTAGGCGGTGAAAAACGCATGCATAAGTTCTCCACGTTTTTTTGAACCGTGTCCACCAACGTAATTACATATTGATTAACTTGCGTCTCATTTTCATCATGATTGCACAAACCAATGCAGCCATGCATACAACAAAATGCGTCGTCGAAAAAAATGTGCGCTGATATCAAAAGCACAATGTTCATTCAACAAACGTATTTAATAACTTTTTTTTAGTTTATATTTATTCATTAAATTTTTCGAAAATTGTATGAAGTTTTTAATAGGGTTCTTTTAGAAATAAAAATAATAGGATATACCAGGTGTACAAGTATGAAGTGCGGATTTGAGACAACGGTGGACCAATGCAGTGTGTAGTATAAAGATTTGACGTATATGCCATTTTGTTGTGCCATCACAAGTGTGAAACGCGCATAAGTGATAAGTTGAAAAAGTGTTTGCATAGTATTGTTTTCCTGTGTTCAATATGTCGAAATTTCTGCCAAATAAAGAGCATTCGCGGACAGCATTAATTTTTTGTTTTCATTTGAAAAAAATTGCTGCTGAATCATATTGATTACTTCGAGAAGCTTATGATGAACATGCTCCATCGCAAGATACGTGTGAACGATGGTTTCGGCGTTTCAAAAGTGGTGATTTCGATGTTGCAGACAAGGAACACGGAAAACCGTCAAAAAGGTACGAAGATGTAGAATTGCAAGCATTGTTGGACGAAGACGATTTACAAACACAAAAACAATTCGCAGAGCAATTATGCGTTAGTCAACAAGCTGTTTCCAATCGCCTACGAGAGATGGGAAAGATTCAGAAGGTCGGCAGATGGATACCACATGAATTGAACGAGAGGCAGATGGAGAAGCGCAAAAACACATTTTGCTCGAACGATACAAAAGAAAATCGTTCTTACATCGTATCGTTACTGGGGATGAAAAGTGGATATATTTTGAAAATCCCAAGCGCAAAAAATCATGGGTAAACCCAGGCGCACCATCCACATCGACCGCAAGACCGAATCGCTTTGACAGGAAAACGATGCTTTGTGTTTGGTGGGACCAGAAAGGTGTGATCTATTATGAGCTATTAAAGCCTGCTGAAACGGTTAATATCAAACGCTATAAACAACAATTGATCAATTTGAACCGTTCGTTACTCGAAAAACGACCAGAATATCGAAAAAGGCAACACAAGATTATTTTTCTCCATGACAATGCTCCATCACATACGGCAAAACCGGTTCGCGACACGTTGGAAGCACTCAACTGGAAAGTGCTAGCCCATGTGGCTTACTCACCAGACTTGGCTCCTTCCGATTACCACTTGTTTGCATCGATGGGTCATGCACTTGCTGAGCAGCGTTTTGGTTCGTACGAAGATGTGAAAAAATGGCTCGATGAATGGTTCGCGGCAAAAGGGGAAGATTTTTACTGGCGTGGTATCCATAAATTATCCGAAAGATGGGAAAAATGTGTAACTACAATAGCAATGAAGCATACTTTGAATAAACCACTTTTCATCATTCTTCCGAATTAACGTGTTTTTTTTTAATCCGCATTTCATACTTGTACACCTGGTATATATAAATGTCTAACAAGATCGATATTTAAAAGATATTAGGAATTCAAACAGAGAAGTTATCAGATAAAAGAAGAAATCAGAAAAGAAAAGAGAAAAAGAGACTAAATTACACATCTAGATAATTAAATTGGAATGTCAAAATTAAAAGTACTATATCCATTATAATTTTTTAAAAAGTAAATTTCGTTAATTACCCATGTAATGTTTTGTTAAAAAAAAATTTGTGACTTAATTTATATTATTAAATATTATATATAATTCCTTTTAATCTTTTAATTATACTTGTCTGTACGTCTTACTTTCTAATTCATAATAATCTTCAATTTGAATTTTGTAATATTTCTGTGTGACGCGTATTGCACATTGATCTTTATCCAATCGTAGAATACTGCCCACTAAATGATTCATCTCGCTCTTCTCTTCGTGCCACATTGTAGCGCACGCGTAAATTTTTGCAATTCGATCTTTACGCTTATTAACTGCTGTTATATTAGCATCAATTGAATCATCTTGGTTAAAATCTTGTTCGATTCTTCCAGCATCTAAGCTAATATCGATAACTTCAAGTCTCAGGTCATTCTGAAATTCCAATTAATTATAACAATAAATATAATTGCGATAATAAATCAACAAAATAAGAGTTTAACTCTTTACTGGAAGTTGAGCATCTTTAATTTCCCCTTCATGATTTTGTTCGATATTTTCATTCTGCATTCTTTTATTTAAAGCTAAGCATTGATCAATCATGAGTGAATCATAAGTAATCGTAGAGAAGATCCTTTCTGCTAATGCTAGTCTTTCGTTTTCAGTGGTCCACAAGTGTATCGTGATCCATATCTGTGACATGAACCATGTCAGCCAGAGCCAAGTATACCAACTAGAAAGAAATTCGTTCCAATTTCCAAAGAGGAAATCCTCAAAGAAAAGATAATCCGGGGTAACATTACAAAAGACACAGATGTCTTTTTTTCTGGCGATGCACAATGTCACAATCAAACATACTAGTCCTAAGCTAACTAGATTTGTTGGAAACGCGAAACCAAATCGGTGCATATGGGTTCTGTAAGCGAATTTACCTGAAAAAAATAAAAATTGAAATCAAAAGCACTCTTGAACTTATTCAAAGAAAATGCACATATACAAGAGTTAAAATATTTAAATTAAGTTAAAATATTAAAATCTTTTCGATAAGCCAAAGTAAAATGATTAATCAGAAAATTTTAAGTTGAATCTTCTCATGATGCAAATGTTTAAAAGACATTGCGAAAAATAAGTAAAATGAGCAAAAAACTATAATAAAAACTATAATAAACTGCATCATTCCATTCCTTAAAAATATCTTTTAAATATTGCTCACAATTAGTTATTTTTGGATTTGCAAAGCTTTCCTCTTATAAGATAAAGAACTTTAGTATAAGATTTTTAATGTAAGTATGTATGTATGTATATATATATATATATATATATATATATATATATACATGTATATATGTATATGTTTGACTGTCTTGACTTACAAGCTTGATACATCGTCATAGTGCAAACAGCTTGAATCGCAAAAATATAAAGAGGTGTAGGGAAATTGCGGTAGGTGAATTGTGGTGAGAAGAAGTTTTTGGCATCTATTCCTTCGCGTATGTTAATAACGAAAGCTCCTGTGATAAAAATGAATATCCTCCAAATTGAAACATATCCTTGTACGACATGCTGACCTGGTTGAAGATCTTCTTTCGCACGGGATAAGAATCGCACTAAACCTATTTTAATTGGAAGATGATTTGTTTTTTCGATATTTTTATATTGATATATCGCTGCATTTTATATTCAACCCAATTGTGCTGCGTAACAATTCCGATTAGCTTGGAAATAAATCAAATCAGTTTCTAGTAAAAACTCGCCATAAAATGTAAGTTATGAATATACATTTATCAAAATTTATAAGATAAAACTCTCTCTCTCTCTCTCTCTTTCTCTCTCATCCCCCCTCCCTCTTCCTCCTTTTACACGAGGCAACACATTTGAAATTATTTATATATACAGTGTCCGATTTTAATTGACTCTTAAATACTCTTGGACAATACATTTTAGAGGTAAGTGCTTTAGACAAAAGTTTTGTGACTTCGAGGGGGAGATGATGGTATCATTAATTTGACCTTGGATAGTCTTGTCAAGATCAGAACAAGGATACTTTAAATTTTTTAAATAGAACCTCCACTTTTTAATATTCTTGTAGTACACCTAGAGAGCTTTCCAAAACACTATAATAAAATATTTTTTCATAAAATACTTTTTGAGTTATAAGGCTTAAAAGTACGTAAGGCTTTAAAGTAAGTAAGGCTTAAGTTACAGTATACTGTAACTTTCTGGTGGTTAAAATGGAATAAATACCTTGTATATATATATGTATATATGATCGATACATACCAACGTTGCTGTGAGTCGGTACAAAGTTGCTCCACCAGCGACTTGAACATAACGCAAGAGCAATGGGAGTAATCCACATCAATGTTTTATCAACGTCGTGCTCGATAGTAAGAATCAAAGGCCACAACATCCCGCTGATTTGGGCGATCAATGCCAGTGCATCAAAAATTTTTAGTAATCTTAATTTAATTGCTGATATATTACGGCTCTCTTCATTTCGCGAAAGTAGATCTATTAAATATTAACAATTTAAATTGTATTTAATGTATTTATATGACAAGTCAAATTTTTTTCGGAATCATATGATATGTAGTAGAAACAAAAATTTTTACCGTTGTAATTTTTAATAGAGTTTCGATAACTAGCGTAGTAACGGTAAGTTAAAGCAAAATGTTTCAAAATTGAAAATGTCGAGAAGATGATTGCTATTGGAACCTTCTAATTTTTAGGGCCTGTATACATAGTCAGATCTTATATTTAAGACGGTCTTAAGATATACATATAGTCTTAAGATATCATGGACCAATGAGAAAGCCATATTATCATCTTAGGTCATTAATAAGATAATCTTAAAATAAGAAACTATGAATACTGGCCCAGGACTTCGTAAATTAATTATGCGCACTTACTCAACAATCCCGGTATGAAACATAGGCAACAGAAGATCGCGGCACCTTGCACTGCACCGATTTCTGGTAGAATGATAAAAGTTAACAATACTAAACCGAGCGTGTGAAGAGTATCTATCAAGATCATGAGTAAAACATTCCATTTCTTTGGCATCCTTGGTTTTCTTTTGAATAGATAGTGCCACAAGGTGTTTAACATTCCGATACATTCCGGTATGAGATATATGAAAATCAAACACCATGTCCATTTTATACGGCCATCTTGCGCATATTCGGTAAAAAGCTCTTCTAATTCTAAGGAATATTCAAGAATTTTAGAGTATAAAAGAATATATCCGATAAGAAGGAAAGATCTTCCTTTTCTCTTCTCATGAAGTAGTTAACATAATATAATTAATAATAAAACATAATTTTTTACGTATTAACGTGATTACTAATATAATAATGTGATAAATAAATGATAAGAAAATAGTATATCCTCGATATTTTATTACAAATTTTTATAAACTATCTTTTCAACTTGATTCTCTCAGCAGGATTCTTTTAACTATTTAATCCTTTCAATTACAAATATCAATTCCCATATCTCTCTTTAGAATTAATTAATTTAACTTTTTTAATTAATTTAAATTTTCATTTAATTAACTTTTTAATTCGATTCGATATTTTAATTCGATTTAATATTTTAGTAAAACTTTGACAATTGTTTGAAATCCTATATTTTAATATTTCGTATGTGCGCAATTTGCGCCTCTGCAAATGTTTTTAAAATTTTAAAACTTATACAAGACTAAATTTGAAAAATTGTACACTTTTGGATAAAAGGAATGCAAATATTTGTACTTTTCAATTTGTCTTGTAACGTAAATTTTCAATTTAAATTCAAATTTTGAATTCTCTTTAAATTCAAATTTTACCTTCATTATGATTACAAAAGGGCAACGATTGATTTTTCCGTAATTGTGCGATGGCCAATAGAACAAATAACTTAGATACGATACCGCTACAAAAAACGATAGCAAATAATAATCCATAAATGAATATCTTTAGGATCCAAATGACGATTTCGAAAAATCTGTTATTTTGCATAGATCCACTTTCTGAAGGAGGATAACATTCGAACACGTCCCATGGTGGAACGTCCTGCAAACTGAAAAGCACGAGATCTGAGCTCAGTATTTTCAGCATTTTATTTACTATTTATTTATTATTATCTCATCTTTCACTATTATCTCTTTTTCATATTTGTTTCCTTATTCTATTTTAATCCTTCCTACATTTCTTTTTATCATTTTGTAGTTAATACACTTGTTTATTTTGCAAAAAAAATCACTCACTTTCACAAAAACAAAACATTTATTTATTGTCACTTCAAATCTTCAATCTACTTTTTTATAGAATATAAAATTATAGAATATAAAATTACACCTAATTTAATAGATAATTTCAAGAAGAAAATGCTCTATATATATATATATGTATATATATATATATATATATATATATATATATATATACATACGAGGACAAATCAATAAGTACCCATATTTCAAGACAGGCGACGTTACTGATGTAAGTTGGCATCATCATCATGTACTACCATCTTTCGAACGATGCCATACAAAATTTCAGAATGATTCATGCAATAGTCTTGATTTGACAGCAATTCGTAGTGAGCATGTTTGATGTTTTCTGATACAATGGAAAAAGAGCAATATCGATCCGTAATTCATTTCTTATTTTTGGATGGAAAAACGTGTGAAGAAATAAAAACGAAGTTTTGCCGTCTATGGGAACTCTTCACCATCTATGACAACCGTCAAATATTGGTTCAACGAATTCAAACGTGATCGTTTGTCTGTTTTTTATGAGGAGCGCCCAGACTGTCCGGTAGACGTGATTACTGAGGAAATCCTCAGTTGAAAAAGTCCACGACATGATTTTTGCTGATCGCCGAACGAAAATGCATGAAGTAGCAGAAGCCGTAGGCGTGTCGTACAGAACGGCATTCAATATTTTGCATGATAACTTGGAAATGAAAAAGTTGTCGGCCCGATAGGTGCCGCGATCAGAACAATGCACCGGCTCACTCCTCCGCAATCAAATTGATCGAATTGCGCTACGAATTGCTGCCGCATCCATCGTACTCTTCGGATTTAGCTCCCTGTGATTTCTTCTTGTTTCCAAATTTGAAAAAATGGCTCGGTGGAAAGAAATTCACGTCAAATGAGGAGGTCATCGCCGAAACAAAGGCCTATTTTGTAGAGTTCGACAATAAGTTCATATTTTTCTGAGGGGTTAAAAAAATGGCAGAAGTGTTAGGAAAAGTGTATCCTCCTAAAAGGGGATTACGTTGAAAAATAAAAAAAATTTTTGTAGAAAGCTTGCGTCTTCATTACTAACACGAGTACTTATTGCCCTCGTGTGTGTATATATATATTGGGTGTGGGAAAAAGTTCGTGGTGTTTTTCCCACTAGATGACATTAAATGCTCAGCACTTGGTAACTACTAATTGCATCGACAACATGCGTTTAAAAAATGACATTTCAATTTTTGATTTGAGTCGAAAAAGATTGAAGTGATCGGTGAAGTGGATCAAAAGTTATTTTATTTTGAAAATGGAAATAAATAAGGAAAAAATTCGCTACATTTTGCAGTATTGCTACGATAAAAGCAAGAACGCTGCACAGGCCTGTGAAAAAATTATGCTATTTACGATGAAGATACTCTATCAAAATTAGCAGCACGGAAATGGTTCGCTCGTTTTCGTACTGGAAATTTCGATGTGAAAGATGAACCTCGCTCCAGTCGACCAATCACTGAAAAGTTCGATGAAAACATGGAAAAAGTCGAGCGTGATAAGCATGTGAGCACTGTGGAGATTGTCAGGGAACTATCGATCACAAAATAGTTTTAAATCATTTACACAAAGCTGGATACAAAAAGAAGCTCGATGTTTTTCCTCACGAGTTGAATGTTAAGAACATGATGGATCGAATTAACATTTGCGATATACTACTGAAACGGAATGAAATTGAGCCATTTCTGAAGAGAATGATAACTGGTAATGAAAAATGGATCACGTACGACAATCGAACTCGCAAAAGATCGTGGATAAAGGAAGGAGAAAGGCACAAGCAATCGCAAAACCTGGATTGACGACGAAGAAGGTGATGTTGTGTGTGTGATGAAATTGGAAGGGAATCGTTCATCATGAGTTGTTATCACCCGATCAAACAATTAATTCCGAACTCTACTGTGAACAACTGAAGAAATTACAACAAGCAATTGAAAGGAAGCGGCCAGAATTAATCAATAAGAGGTCGTCTTCCATCACGACAACGCTCGACCACACACATCTTTGATAACTCGGCAAAAATTGCGAGAGCTGGCTGGCAAGTCTTAATACATCCACCGTATAGTCCTGACATAGCACCCTCAGACTATCATTTGTTTAGGTCTCTGCAGAACTCTCTTAATGATGTAAAGCTGGCTTCAAAAGAGGCCTGTGAAAATCACTTGAAGCAGTTTTTCGACCACAGAAGTTCTATCGCGATAGGATTATGGCTCTGCCCCAAAAATGGCAAAATATTATTGAAAATAATGGAGCATATTTGGTTTAAATAAATTGATTTTAATACTCTAAGAAAAATTTTGACTTGAATTTTACTAAAAAACTGCCACGAACTTTTTCCTACACCCAATATATAATATATAATATATAGTATTTTCTTTTTGATTTATTATTATAAAATATAATACATTATAATTATTGAAATTATATATACGCACGCACGCACGTACACAGGATATCCTATTTTAAATGATCCAGCCCAATATCTCGAAAACTGAACTAGACAAAAATGTTTCAGACAAAAGTTGTTTGGCTCGAAAAGGGATATAAAATGGTGTCACTGATTTGACCTTGGATAGTTCTTTGAAGATCACGTGAAGGTTGCCTTCAATTTTTTAAATGGAACCCCCTACTTCTCATTACATATTCTTATAGCTCGTCTCGAGAGCTCCCCAAAACACTATAATAAAATAATTTTTAGTACTTTTCGAGTTATAAGGCTTGAAAGTTATAATATTGCCGGCATCAACATTACGCAAGGTGTCCGACCGATGGCTAAAACTTCTTGAATGGTGTTCAGGATCATGTCCTGAATAATATTTGTTAAAATCAAGGTCACTGGAAATTATTTCTCTTATTTTCATTTTTACATAAAAATGAATTTTCAGTGCAAAAATGAAAATAAGAGAAACAATCACCAATGATCCTTAATCTTAACAAATGTTATTCAGGACATGATCCTGAACGACATTCAAGAGGTATAAGCCATCGGTCGAACATCTTACGTAATGCTAATGTCAGCGGTACTGTAATTTAAAAAATACTTCATGCAAAATTATTTTATTATAGTGTTCTGGAAGCTCTCAAGATGAGCTATAAGAATATGTAATAAGAAATAGAGGGTTCCATTTAAAAAATTGAAAACAACCTTCACGTGACTTTCAAAGAACTATCCAAGGTCAAATCAATGATACCATCTTATATGCCCAAACAACTTTAGTCTGAAACATTTTTGTCGATTGGGTTTAGTTTTCGAGATATTCGACTGGATCATTAAAAATGAGACACTCTATATATACCGGGTGTTTCAGACCACCTGTATAACCCTTTTATCTTCACATAAGATCCAATTGTAAAAATTCTGACAAAAATTGTAGAATTTAAGATCTATTTACTATACTTATCAGTTTGATAAGAACTTTAGATGGCGTCGCCGAGGTCAGGTCAAGGTCATGTCGATTTTTTTAAATGAAACACCCAACTTTTTATTCCAGTATCTAATAGATATCGAGAACTTTTCGAAACACTGAAATAAAATTATTTTTCATTGAGTATTTTTTAAAACTGAACATTTTTACGATTGAACCTTATCCTACGAAGATAAAAGGTTCGGATGGTTCGAAACATCCGGTGTGTGTGTATGTGTGTTGCGTGTGCGTGTGTATATATGAATATACATATATTATATATGTATATATATATATATATATTAGGTGTAGTAAAAAGAAATCCATTATTTTTCCAATAGATGGCTTTAGTAATCTGTCTACGCGTAATACAGATTACTAAAGCCATCTATTGGAAAAATAATGGATTTCTTTTTACTACACCTAATATATACATATATATATAGGATGGCATGAATATACGGCCCCATTCGTCTCGAGCAGGTAGAGTGGACTAAACTGAATAGAAAAGTCCTTTACCATTTTGTAATGCTCGCAATAATTAACGAGATATTAACGTTTAAAGATAGCCGAATATGCACGTCCTCCCGACCTATTATTGCCGAAAGTACGGCCCACCGAGCGCGTGGGCCGCGAGGAGCGGGACTTACCATCGTGAGCATCTAAGCTCAAACGGCGCGGCGCGCCTGCTAGGCTATTCCCGCTCCTTGTACCTTCGACAATAGTAAGTCGAGCGGACGCGCGTATTTTCGAAAACAAAAATCCATTTTCTTATCTGGCATCCCTTTTTTTAATAATCGAACAATTCATTGTTACAGATTGTTCTTGTTCCAAAAACTTTGTTCAAAAAGTTCAAAAAGACAATTGCGTAAGTCGAACGGAGAAATCGAGAAAAATAAAATCAGTTTTTTCAATGTTGGGAAGAACCGATAATGGTTCTAGATACACACTGCAGAATTATCTTTTATAAGATTAGAACAACTGAAAATATAAAATTCTGCGTTGGAATAAGAAGAGTGTATCTTTAACTTTTGATCAGAGCGTTCGTTTGTTGAAAAATGGTTTTTTTATTTTGAAGAAAATGTTTTTGGAATAAGATAATATCGGCTTTGGAACAATATAGAACAAACTCAGAATAATCTGGAACAATTGTCAAAATTTTAATTTTCAAAAAAAGGAGGGCTAACTTTACATACATCAGGTAGAGCGACTAAACTGAGTCGAAAAGTCCTCTACTATTTTGCAATTTTCGTAATAGTTAACAAGATATTTTTTATTAAAAATCACTGAATATTGGTTTTCAATAAATTTTTTATTCAGATACTATGAACTTTACAGAAAAACAGTAAGAGACAAAAATTGTTTATTTTCTTCTCGTAAAGTTCTGAGAATTTTTTCAGAATTTTTTAATAATTTTTTAATATCGTATTTTCTCATGTTTATAAAAATAAGAAAATGCAGTACTAAAAAGATCATTAAAAATTCTAAAAAAATTTGTAGAATTCTATATATGAAGAGAAAATAAATAATTTTTTTCTCTTGCTGTTGTTCTGTAAAGTTGATAGTATTTGAGAAAAAAATTATTAAAAACTAATATTCAGCAATTTTTAATATCTAAACTGTTAACTATTGCGAAAATTGTAAAATGGTAGAGGACTTTTTATCCCAGTTTAGTCAGCTCTACCTGCCCATGAGTATTGTCGGATGAATTACGAGACACTCCGTATATACATATATGTATATATCTTTAAACAAATCATAATGTAATATATGACTTTGTATATGGAATAAACGTAATTGAAAACAATTTCTTTCTCTTAAAATATAACTTTAGAAAAATGTAAAAACAAAACTAATGCATTTACGCGTTAAAAAAATAAAAACTGAGAACTCGTAAAACGATTTGTAATGTAAATAAGAATGGTAAACTTTTCTATACGAATCAGTATTGCAATTTTTTACTGTTTCTCTCTTTCCTCCCTCTCTATATTTATTTATTCTAAATTCATTAAAATTCATTCTATTTCACTTATATTTAGACAAATGTTTCAGACAATATCGAAAACTCTAAATTAAATTCATACCTCTCATCTTCAGTTTCCTCGTCTTCAGAGCTACTGTAGTCATAGTAATTGTCAAAGACACTTATCCTTGGTTCGTTTTCTCGATTTATTGACAACATACTTGCAAATTTCGTGACAGCTTACGATCGCGACAACCAACGAAATTAATATATTATGCTTATTGAACGGTGTAATTTTTAGATGCGTCATCGATTGACACAGTATTATCATCGGTACCACGATAAGACTAGATAAGATTTATAATTGGAACCAATTCGAAAAGTGGAGTACATCTTTCCAAATACGCTTGCCATTTAAATATACTGTAGTTATATTATGGCGTAGTTATGTAGTTATATTATATTCAAGTCATTTAACAAGCTTCGATATAAATTTTCAGAAACGAGAATGTATATTTAATGTACATTATAGATGAAGCAGAATATATATTTTTATAACGTATATTATAGATGAGCAGAATATATATTTAATATATATTATAGATGAAGTCGCATGTATATTTTATAATATATATTATAGACGAGCAGAATATTTTTTATAAATATTCATGCGGAAAAATGTTCTGGATCTGTATATATATTTTTCTATACTTATTTAGTTCCATAGGCAACATACATAAATTCATATTTTAACATTAATGTTATCATTAATGTTAACTTCTAAGAACAAAACTTTCATCATATTATATTGAAAAAAATAACACTTGCATGACATGACTATATATTGGAAACCAAGTAGTAAGAAAATAGTATGTATATACCCTCTCTAATATATACCCCATCTTTTTAACTTCTCGCACCCATCATATATATGCGTTTACTTTGTGATGCCAATAACACCGCAAGCAAGACGAGCACCAGCATTGCCAGTAGTTTTTGATAACTCATGGCCACCCTGGCCCAAA
Source organism: Acromyrmex echinatior (assembly GCF_024713525.1). Taxonomy (NCBI): domain Eukaryota; kingdom Metazoa; phylum Arthropoda; class Insecta; order Hymenoptera; family Formicidae; genus Acromyrmex; species Acromyrmex echinatior. The sequence goes on from NC_141868.1 coordinate 9,716,611, forward strand.
TCATCAGGATCAGCATGAACCTGAAATATGAGGAAAATAAATAAGTTTTTAATATATATATGAAATAAGTACAAAAAGAAAGAAAAATAAATTAACAATTCTTTAATCATATGATTTTACAATCAACTATAAATTATTTGTGTCAGACGTCTTTAATAAAAATCAGCATTTTAATTTTAACATACTAATGTACTTAGGTATATAATATATACTTAATATAAATATATTTAATATAAATATATACTTAAAATATATTAAATATATACGTCTTTTATAACATATTTTTAAAAATGTACAAATTATATTAACTTTTAAAGCCATTACTAATGTTAAAGAGTAAAAATCTCATTAAAATGAGTCATGGATTAAAATCTGATAAAGTACAAGTTAAACGAGATTTATAAATCTAATATACCACAAGAGTTCGTCCGATGACACTGTGCGTTCCACTGAGCTGAATCAGAGCATCGGTGATATTAACTTTTGCGATACCATCAGTACCAGCTTCTACGTTTCCTAAATCTCCAACATGACGCACACTGTCATTTGGACCACCATGATCTTTTCCTAGTGGATTGAAATGAGCGCCTGCACTCGTGCAACCTGTAAAAATAGAAAAGATAAAGCACTACTTAATGTTTTGAATTTATTCTTAAAAATAGTACAATAAAAAAATAATTATAATTTACGCCATTTCTTTTTAATTGCTAGTTATATATTCATTCAACAATAAATTGATATTTTTTTCTGCTCAAAGAGAGACAAGAATATTTTAATATACAATATATATAAATTGTTAAAATAAAATATTTAAATATTAAATTATCACTTAAATAAACAATTAAAAATACTGACCTCTTGTAACAAATTAAATTTGAGTAGTGTATGATATATTTTCATTACTTAATATTATAAGTAAAAAGTTAACTTCAGGTCAAAGTTTTTTAAATGATTAAATAAACATATTTGAAAACAGTAGTAACAATTTAGAAATTATAATAAGAAAAATATCAAAAAAAAGTTAGCTTGAAACTTAGCTCCTGCTGATTCATTGCAGCCATCTTAGATTGTGACATAAAAAACAAGAAAAATAATATATAAAGAAAATTCTTACAAACACTAAATTAAAATGTATTTTTAAAACAACATATACTATAGATAGAATAGATTTATAAAATATACAGAAATTCCATTGTATTACAATAATCTATAAATAACCATATATTATTGAAATTAAATTATGCTTACTCAGATAACGATATAACAAGCTACATGACAGCTGTCGAATTGATATAAATATGATTTTATTCTATTATGAGGAGTTTTCAGTTAATTTTACGAGTGTACTCTAATCAAATGCAAACATTGTTTTATTGAAAAATATTTCCATTTTGATGTTTACTTTTTGCAAGAATTTTCAATACATATTTTCTCACTTTTGACGTCATCTAAACATAGTGGTTCAGAAGATCAAAACTTGTAACTAAAAAGATATAAACAAATACTAAGACATCATATATGTCTACTGTTCACTCTGGCTCTTATTTGCAGCAAGTAAATAGATATTCGCTTTTCTTAGTGCTGAGCATGTCTCTAGAGCCATATCAGATATTCTTTCTTAACTAACTCGTTATAAACTTTATCAAAGTCACAAATAAGATAAGTTTGATAAAAACGTTATAATTTCAAACTTTTATCAATTCTGGGAAATTTCATCATAATTTTGAATGACAAACCAACAAATTTTTGTTGAGAAAAATTACAGACTCAAAGACATGTAAATTATATATTTTAACATTCTACTTCTTATTTTTACATTTTACAAATTATTTTATTGGCTACTAAATATCTAAAGATAAATTTAAGGAAGCCTTAAATATAAAGTCTGACATTAATGTCTATAAATATAGACATTAATATCTGAATTATGTTATATACAAAAATTTGACTAGTTTTAAATGACTAACCAGCAAATCTGTTGCGAAATTATTAAGAAAGGAAAATTACAAATTCAAAGATATATAAATTAGATTTCAAATTAATTTTAAATTATGTAATGTCTCAGATATGCCATGTAACATCTGAGTACTCTTATCAAATCTGACTCAAATGTACCATTGGTGTTGTCGCCAAATTCATGAACGTGAAAACCATGTAGGCCTTTCTGCAAGCCGGAAACTTGTCCAGATACCTTGACTGTATTTGAACCTTCCTATAATGCAAATTGAGCTTTTATTTTAGTAAGAAAAATGCAAGTAAATATTTTCAGAAATCAAAGTACTATTAACAATTATTAAATGTCATAAAATAAAATTTCCTATCCAGAAGAAATGATGTTCTGACAAATTAAAGAATATAAAAATTATCATGGAACAATTCAGGCAAAAATGTATATCAATTAAGTAAAAAATGGATATATTAGCATAAACAAAAATACTATTGTATCATATCATGTAATACATGAAAAAAATCTTTATTTTTTAAGTTTGCAGTTTAAGCAGTTAAGACATAAGCAGATATCTTTTGAAAAAATATAGCGATTGAGTTAAAAATTTCCACGAGATTGTCACGCTTACGCAGTGAAGAGATGAAGGAAAATTAGAAAAGAACAGAATTTACCGTTTGTTCAAAATACACGGTCCCTTTAACAGGCTCTCCCTGAAGGACACAGACGGCCTTGATCGTCATTATATCACAAATAGTATTCTTAGCTATTTAAGCTTGCCCGAATGAATTGTTGACAACGTTGATCAACGTTGACGACAGACTACACGATAACTCACAAGAATTAAATAATCAAACTGCTGAATCACGTCGGCTGATACGCAAAACTTGGCGAATTTAAAATGATAACATGGCCGACAAATTCGCTTGATCATATGCGCTTTGACACCGAGCGTAATTGGTGGAAAAGGGGTGATGGGAGTAAATTTATCCCTATAACTGATCTTTCATCAATCAGTGATCAATGCCAAAGTGCCTCAGTGTCAATAGGCTTGTTCTTTTTTAGTTAAATTTTTGCACCAGTTTATCTTTTTTCCTTTTCTTTCCAGGAGGAATGAAGAGGAAGAAAGATGAACTGGTGCAAAAGTTCAACTAAAAAGAACAGACCTAATAGGTCTATTTTTTTATTGCTGCATTCTGAATCGGTGCAATAAATTAGTTGAATATACATTTGTTTCATTTGAATTCTTATTGCATCAGTTCAGAGTGCAACAATACAAAAAAGATCTAATAGCATTGTTCGTTTTGTCTCTCGGGAGCTGCTCAGGGTCGCTCCGAATGAATCCAGAAGCGTACTTGAAATGTAATAGTGCACATTAAAGCTGTTGTACATTAATCTAGTCTGACTGTAAAAGTGAGAGATCTCAAAATAAAGAGATCTCTAATAAAATACTTAATGTATATTATTATATTTTATCAAATAGCACAATAAAATGTATTAGGATTTCGTGGTTTAATTCGTTTTTATATTTTTATTAAACGTATATCTTTATGTTGATTTGTGTACAAAAGGCTTTAAAGTGCACTCAAGTGCACTGAGTGCGCACCAGGCTCTGCCAGTGAAAAACGCTATAAGGATGAAATCACACGATGGTCCGGAATAGGACTGCGGAATACAGAATGCGTCATTGAAGCAACCAATCAGCGCTATTCTACACTTTTCCAAGTTTTGTGTGCTATGTTTACATGATGCGTCAAAGATATATCCAACATAATTATAATTTAAAAACTACTAATTTTATGTTAATAATTTACTTATTAAAATAAAATATAATTTTTCAAATGTAAAAACAATTATCACTGTTGTAGTATTTAATGTTTTACAATTAATATTTACAATTTTATGACAATTTTTTGAATTGCTTTAACGCATTTACTATCATTTTTCCGCATCGTGTGAACACAGCACACAAAACTGACGTGATGAAAAAGTGCGGAAAAGGGTACACTGAAATCGCCCATAATGCATTATTATTTTTTTGATCTTGGTATCTACATTTATGCACTCAGATTTTGTCATTTTGCTTCATTCGTCTCGACATTACGCAATTCCATCATATCAATTAGCATCAGATTATTTTAACCTCTCAAATATGATGGTTTATTACAAGACAATGACGCACTCGCTATTCTGTAACATCAAATGTGGAATAGTTGTGCATGAGTGATTGTTTCAATGACGCATTCTCTATTCCGCAGTCCTATTCCGCACTGTGTGATTTTATATGTATACAAGTGTAAAATGTGTAAAATGTGTATATTCAAATTTTCAACATTTTTGAAAAAATTTGACATAGGCGACTAATGATCTCCTATTTACTAGTGACAGTACGTTACTGAAGCTACATTATATGCGCATGCGTCTGAAACCGACCTGTCTAACAACATTGCACAAGCCCGTATTCGGAACGCGCTTACAAAACGATGTAGCACGCTAACATATTATACTTTACGTCACGGATATTATAAAATTTCAGAGATAAAAGTGCGCTTTTATCGATAAAAGCGCGTTCTGAATACGGGCCACAGTCCCTTCATTTGTCTTGGCGCGCGGCCGTACGGCGTGGAAGAATACTAGTTGTAGGCGTCCAGTATTTGAAGGGGCGCCTCGCCATTTTCATTTTGATTACATCATCTTTTTGTTCTACTTGCTCGGTTCGACGTGGCCTTTGCATATCAATTTATGATTCGATTATTTTGTTTTTTGAGGAATTCATGTGGAAGATTGAAGGCATATTGGATAAGACTGGTCATGTTAATCAGGCTGCACCTGAATTGGGCCATTCAAATATAGAAGAAGAAGTAGAAGAAGCCATTGCTTGCGTAACGGTTAGAGTAGCTGTCAACGTGATGAACCAAAACATAGAGTGCATAAGAAGTGCATTTTATGTGCCGCGAAAGTTTAAAATTCTAATGGATACCATAAAATTAGGATAAGTAATAAAAGAATAAGTTAAATCTATAATAAGAATAAGTTAGATGATGCATTTTGTACTCATAAAATAAAATTTCTTTTCTTTTTTTTATTGCAAATGGCAGAAGAATACTTTAATGCTCGGGATCATGGCAAAATTCTTTCTCAAAGGAAAGGCAATCTGTTATTTATAACAATGTTATGAGTCGAAGACTCATAAAACTTAAACTTAATCTTTTCTAGCAAATTCATAAATTTTATACTTATTATAATAATTGTATAAATATTTATTATATAACGGAGATATAAACTGATTTTGTAAAGAACATGTCTCAATATAAAAATAGTTTTATTTAAATATAATTATTTAAAGAACATGTCTCAATATAAAAATAGTTTTAATTTAAATATAATTATATACAATAATGTTAAACACTGAGTTTGTTAAAATACTAATTTATGTTATATAATTATTTGAATTAATATTAATATTATTATTTATTATTTATATATTAGGTGTACAACTTTGTTTCCACTATTTTTTTCCGAAATTCGAGGCTTTATTGTAAAAAACTGGTTATACATTTATGATTCAAAGTATTGTCCATCGCTGGCCACTACTTTCTCCCATCTTTCGGGCAGCGTATCCTGAGTCGAAAAAACTGGTCATCTTTTGAGGCGATCCACGAATCGATCCAATTTTTTACTTCTTCATAAGAACGGAAGTGCTGGTCAGCCAGCCATGTGCCATTGATCGAAACAAGTGATAATCAGAGGGAGCAACGTCTGGAGAATACGGCGAGTAGGACTTCCCATTTCAACGTTTCCAAGTATGTCTTGACCACTTTCGCAACATGGGGTCGAACATTGTCATGCTGCAAAATCACTTTATCGTATCTCTCGTTGTATTGCGGCCGTTTGTCTTTCAATGCTCGGCTCAAATGCATCAATTGCGTTCGATACTGATCGCCTGTAATTGTTTCAGTCGGTTTTAACAGCTCATAATACACTACGCCGAGCTGGTCCCACCAAATACAGAGCATGACCTTGGAGCCGTGAATATTCGGTTTGGTCGTCGATGTGGAAGCATGGCCGGGAACTCCCCATGATTTTCTGCGCTTGGGGTTATCGTAATGAACCTATTTTTCGTCCCCAGTCACAATGCGATGCAGAAATCCCTTCCGTCTTTGCCTTTCAAGCAGCTGTTCACAAGCAAACAAACGCTGTTCAACATCTCTCGGCTTCAACTCGTACGACATCCAATTTCCTTGCTTCTGAATCATTCCCATGACTTTGAGGCGTTTTGAAATGGCTTGTTGAGTCACTCCCAATGATCGTGCCAATTCTTCTTGATTTTGACGAGTCTTGATCAAGTAATGCCTCCAATTCTACATCTTCGATAACCTTCTTTCTTCCATCGCTATGCCGGTCTTCGACGTCAAAATCACGTTCTTGAAACGTTGAAACCACTCACGACACGTTCTTTCATTAATAGCCGTCTCACCATAAGTATTTGAGAGCATTCGATGAGCCTCAGCCGCCAGATTTCTTCATATTGAAGCAGAAAATTGAAATCTCCCGCAAATGACAAAAATTTGGCTCGTAAACTGACATTTTCAATCGAGAATAACTTTATGATGCAGACACAAATCGATTAATGTTTCTATGGGGTTATGTTGACAGATGCCCAAGTTTATTGTATGACGTCTATGATCTATTTATTTCGACCACCACTTACCGCTAAAGCCATTTATAGAAAAACGGAAACAAAGTTGTACGCTGAATACTTATTGTTGACATACCATCAATAAATCTAGTAGTTAATAAAATATTGGCATTGTTGAACATAGCATTCTTTAAGGATACAGCAATAAATTATTTAAAATGCAATGAACATTTAAAATGTCTCTAACATTATAATCTATATTATAGGTACAGGTTCATAAAAAAATATAGCTAAGACTAATGAAGAAGCAATTAGAGATCTTTATCTCGAACTTTTCTCTTAACGACTCTTTCCAGACATCCAAAAATTCATCTTTTTCTTATAAACCGTTTATTATTGTTTCATTCTGTGGAGGTTGTAATTTAGCTTCGATATTCCCGGTAAGAAAGTACTAAATATAAAACCAAAATCCTTGTTTACTTAATAAAATACAAAATTGTTACTTCGGACAATTGTGGATTTATATTTGCAGTTGCAATATTTTTATCTAAGTATGAATAAATTTGTTTATAATATATTAGATTAAAATACTATAAATTTAATATATAATTTATATAAAATAAACATATACAAAACTTAGCAAATTTACAAAATTTACAAAACACCCATAGTCTAGTGTCTTATAAAAAACGAGACCTGATTAGTGTTCGCAGGAGACTGATAGTGGCAGCGATAGTGATAAATGGTAGTGATAGAAAAATAAACAAAATGTGCACCAAAGATATTTCGGATGGCTTTTACATTGTGCTTCATTCAAGATTCAGTTCTTCTCATTCATTCATTCATTCATTCATTCATTCATTCATTCATTCATTCATTAAGAGAGTTGAAGATTATGCGTTTCGCAGGTTTCCTCCGTGTTTCCTCCAGCTATTCTTGGAATGCCAACGTTTCGTGAACCTTGTTTCGTTTTCCATATTTTATTTATGTTGTAGCCATTATCTTTATTTAGATTGTTAGGGTGTTTTTGTATCTCTATGGCTTCTCTATACTTTCTTGGAAAGTATGATATAATGTTGGCTATTGTGGTCGTTTTGTCAAACAGTATTTGATATCCTGTTTTGATGTTACATTCTGATAATGCTGATTGCGTGACGTGTTTTAGCCTGACATCACATTGGTATTCCTTTATCCATAAGTTAACCATTTTCCCAGTTTCTCCAATATATACTTGCCCGCAGGAACAAGGTATTTTGTATATTCTTACGGAGCTAAGTGAGGGTCTTTGAGAATTGTTTATAATCATTCAATATCAAATGTCATCTATACATATATTAACCATGGAAGATCACATACGGTTAATATCGTGTGACACTTCCATGGTTCTTTATCACAGCATTTAATTTTTAGGACATAGATGTAACTAAGTTTTGGAATAACACGGGTCTCGCGCGAAAAGCCTCCCATACATTAATTACGTGTGCCTCGAGTGCCTCGCGTGTTCTCACCATTTGCGAATTCCACTCTTGTACTCCAAAGATCTTCTATCACATTTAAATCTGGGGATTTGATTGGCCAATCCAACGTCTTAAGATTGGGTTGCATAGTCAGTCAATTCTGAACAACTCTCACTCGATGCATTTCTGAATTATCCTAAACGAAAGAAACGGACGATAGATCAAGAAATGTCTCTACGATGTATAGCAGCATCACATCGAACAAGATGTGGATGTGTGGATTCCTCACTGTTCATGAGCGATACGCACATCATGTGGTACGCACTAATGGTCATATGAAGACATATGTCTCAAAAATGCCAATATGATGCGGCTAGATCGTTGGCGGAAATGAATATTCTTATCTGAGTACCTCGTTCCTCTCGTTCTCCACAGTAATACGCGCCCTGATACACCCGTAAAAAATATCTTTTCATCAGAAAAAATGATATTTCTCCATTCGTCCTCCCATACTGAAGGTTCAAGGTCAAAACTATCCGTTGCTTCTTGTGACCTTCTGTTAATCGCTCATTTTGTGCCGGCAAATAATATCTATTTTCCTTCATCTACATCTCACAGTTTTTAGACTACAATTATTATTAATAATATACTAATATTAATATTAGCTTCCACTATCGCTTGCCGCGCTGTGCGAAATTCAGTCTCCTGCACTAAGATAACCAGATGTCTTCCTCAGCCGTAATACAATGTGGTCGCCCTGATCAGTCGAGGATTTATATAGCCTTCTATAGCCTATTTCTCTTTGTCGCATTAATCCATATCATGCTCTTCTGTAATATAATAAATAGATATTTTACAAATTAACCCACCATTAAACACGAACTATTAGTAACATATTTTAGTCAACAAATATAATATATATAATACACATAATATATAATATATACATATATATATATGTATATACACATTATACATATACATACATATATTAGGTGTTGGAATTAATTCGTAGCGTTTTACAAGTGATGGGAAGTACTTTCATTAATGTATTTTTTAATGCTCATGTGAAATAAATAACATTCTTTCATTAAAAACGCTACGAATTAATTCCAACACCTAATATGTATATATTATACATTGTTTACTGGGAAATTATAATAGTTATGTTACAATTAGTGTTTACTGGTAAGTTAAATATGATGTTAAATATGATGCTATATATACACAATGCGACAAATATGTTCCCGGACAGGACCTGAAAATCATAATTGAAACAACAATATGCATATTTTTTGGTTTTATTATTCAAAATATTCTCCTCTGGCTTCAGTACACTTGTTACAGCGATTCAAATGCATGTTCTAGCTCAGTTTGCGGAATTGCCTCTAGTGCCTGTGTAGAAGCTGATTGGATGGTCGGAATGTCATCAAAAAAGCGTTCTTTCAATTTCAATTTCAATTTTGGGAATAATGAGAAGTCGAGGGGGCCAAATCAGGTGAATACGATGGATGGTTTAACACAGAGACACGATTTCGAGGCAAACATTGACGGACAATCAATGAAGTGTGACTCGGTGCATTATCATGCAACAAAGATCAATTTTCTGGATCACGATATTCGGGGCGAATACGATGAATTCTGCCCATCAATCGCTTTAAAACTTCGAGATAATATGCACCAGTAATTGTTTGGCCAGTTGGAACAAACTCTTTGTGGATAATACCTTTGCTATCAAAGAATGTGATGAGCATTGTCTTGATTTTTGATGGAACTTTTCATACTTTTTTTGCTTGTGGTGAATTTTTTGACTTTCATTCCGCACTTTGACGCTTAGTTTCTGGATCATATTGAAAGCACCATGTTTCATCACCCGTAACAATTGATTTTAGGAAGTTTGGATTATTTTCTGCGGCTGCAATGATGTCTCTAGAATAATTGATTCTCGCTGATTTTTGATCGCTTCTTAATATGTGTGGAACAAACTTCGCACAAACCTTCGTTTTACCCAAATCTTCATGTAATATGGTTCTAATCGTTTCTCTACTGATATTTAAAGCCTCCTCCATTATTTTTAGTGATGCATTGCGATCGTTTGCAACAAAATCACATACTTTTTCGATCATTTCGGATCATGTTCGAACCAAAATTGGCCGTCCTGATTTTTTGTCATCTTCAAGGGTCTCTCTGCCTTCCAAAAAACTTATGCCACTCAAAAACAGCTGTACGACCTAGACATTGACTACCGTAAACTTGTTGCATCGATCGGAATACTTCTGATGCACTTTTATCAATGCATTTTTTGCGTTAAATTTAATCACTGCTCTTTGTTCCATATTAAAATTTCTACCTCGACCAAAATTTTGTTTAACATGAACTGTCATATCTTCGTTATATGTCAACTAAAATGAATGAAACTTTGACAGATGATAGCAAAATGTTCAACTTTTAAAATGCATATTTGAACGCACAGATGTCGCTACTGGTTGCTGAGATGTGGTTCGTGTCCGGGAACATATTTGTCGCACTGTGTACATTCTATTTTACATTATATGTCTGTATGAATATCTTACATTAACGTTACACAATTTCGAAACTTCTATATGTTTTAATTCTGCATGTATGTACGCAAATATTACACCTCATGCTGTGAAGTCGGTCCAGGCATTTTTATACTATTTATTATTATATATGGCAACAAATGATAAAAATAATAAACAAAACAATTGACTGAAATGCTGCGAAGTAGATGACTTCACGTCATACATATTAGAAACGAAATACTTGCATATGTTAATGCAAAATTAACGTCTACATATTCGAGATTAATGTTAATGTAAGATATTCGTATATACATACATATAATGTGAAATAAAACATATATATATCATGTATATGTAACATCATGTAACATATGTAACATCATATTTAATTTCTCAGCAAACACTAACTAATAGTAATATATAGCTATTATAATTTATCAGTCAACAATATAATTCATTTATTAATAATTTATTTCATTATATTGTAATTCATTTTTTCATTGTAATCCATTTTTTGTTGTAATTTTGTTATTGAACAATATAAAACACACAAGTGTGTTTAGATGCAGAATCCAACAATTCTGTGCAAAAAAACTCGTCCCAACTTATAAATAAAAATTATATTAGTTTTTTTTAAGTCAAATGACTAATAAATACTAATAAATACTAATAAATATCATCATTTTGACGAAAAGTTCTAAAGTTGAAGTAAAATTTTTTCGTTTGCTTTGCTTAAAAAATAAGATCTGATTATTGAATCTCATCAATTGGAATCATAGCGTTGTAACCTGGTCTACTGATTGTTATTAATGCATTAGGAAATTCAATGATACTAAAGTAAGAATTCCTGCAGAGTTAGAAATAAAATTATATTTAGTAACTTTTATAACATAAATTAGTATTTTAACAAACTCAGTATTTCAATATTATTGTATATAATTATTGTATTTAAATAAAACTATTTTTATATTGAGAACGTATTCTTTACAAAATCAGTTTGTATCTCCGTTACCTAATAAATATTTATACAATTATTATAACAAGTATAAAATTTATGAATTTGCTAGGAAAGATTAAGTTTAAGTTGATTAAGTTTAAGTCTTCGACTCATAATATTGTTATAAATAACAGCTTGCCTTTCCTTTGAGAAAGAACTTTGCCATGATTCCGAGCATTAAATTCTTCTGCCATTTGCACAACTGCAAAAAAAAGAAAAGAAATTTTATTTTATGAGTACAAAATGCATCATCTAACTTATTCTTATTATGGATTTAACTTATTCTTTTATACTTATCCTAATTTTGGTATCCATTTGGAATCTTAAACTTTCGCGGCTCACAAAATGCATTTCTTCACTATGTTTTGATTCTATCATCACGTTGACAGCTATCCTAATCGCTATGCAAGCAGTGGTTCGCATTCTGACAATTTTGCTACGTTCCGAAAATCATTTATAAAAAAGCGTTTCAACCTTTTAGACTCCGACTGTACGTACATTCGGCTGAAGCCGAGAAGATTGACAAGGAGAGATAATGATCGTAGATTGTAATGCGCATGCAATCAGATACGCGTGCGCGGTGAATGCTTAATTTGAATAAAGTGTACCAGAAAACTAGAAAACACATTGATTATTCGTGAACTGTGTTTGGTTCTACGTATTCTATGAGTGAAAATTATAAGTGACAATTTGTGGTAATGTATTACTATATTTTGTAAAAAAGAGAAGAGCGTTTACATATTGTATTATGTGTAAGTTTAATTATTTGTGAGTATAGTATTATTATACAGAATTTGTAATGTTAGTTTGGAGGTTAAGTTTTGTAATTGCTCTTTCACTTATTGTAAATAAGTAATATGTATGTCAATTCTTCTTCTTCTTATTTTAATGGCACGTTAACCTTAATTTCATTTTTGTATTTCAATTTAATTTTTGTATCAAATATGCTACAGCTAGCAACTATGTGCAGAGAGAAACCTGAGAGAAACGTGTTTTCTAGTTTGCAATGAACGGTACACTTTATTCAACTAAAGCATTTACCGCGCACGCGTATCTGATTGTATGGAGCATGCGCATTACAATCTACGATGTACCCTAAGAAAAATGCTATATAGTTTACACTTTATCAGTAGTCCGCAGCAGCATGTGGCGCTGCAAGCGTTAGGATCTGAGCACAATTGATGTAAAGATTTAAACACAACAGGCACAGGCAATAGGCACAGACAACAGGGAATAACGAATTGTCTAATCAGAGCTCTGATGTGTAAGTTTGATATTATATTCTGTCACGTCAGCGATACTTATAAAACTTGTCCAGGAATGTCCCTGGCCAAATTACAAATTTTTTCTTACTTCAATAACCGACGGGGCACTAGAACTGCAGGGACCGCCCCTGACATCTTCTCCCCACCTCACGCGCCCTACCAGCATGGAGGGGCACCTTTTTCCTGAAAGCGTTCGGGTTCTAAAAAACGGGACTTGCTCTCTCTCGCGAGCAGCGAGTGTTTTAGGCAGTCAGTTCAAAACCTCCCGGGGTCAGGTCGGGTCGAAGAGAAACGGTCTCTTCCAGAGTATCGTGATTTCTAGTTTAATTCCTAAATTCTACTCGCGTGAGCAATCCAATCTAATCATAGGTACATCTTATTTAACCTTCCTAGTTAACCGCATCTAATTATTAGTTATAACATAAGTCTGGATATGTGTGTAGCAACTGCAGAAGTTATAAAATACACTAATTACTTTTGAGCAATTATAAGTACGTATATATAATAATATTTGACGAAACTTCTCCTTTTACAATAAACGCCGCCGCGCGTATACGTTTATCGTTTAACTTGGAGATCGTGTGTGTGAACGAGCGGAATCAGCGCCGGCCAATCATCGAGCACCTACAAGGAGCCTGACCAACCGGAGTCCAGAGCCGCGTGTCCCACACCACGGACCGAACCACCAGCAAGATTCATGAAGGGATTACCGTAGGTTTCTTCTTAACCGAAAGGACGCGTAACTCTCGATTTGTTACCCGCCATTGGTCCCCGGTTTGTCCAGGTATCAATTACCAACGGTTGGACCTTGGGACGTAACAATTCCAGAGTTCTGATTGGATGGCTCGTTATTCCCTGTTGCCTGTGCCTATTGCCTGTGCCTATTATATTGGGTCATCTAAAAAGTATCCGCGGTACTTTGTCACTAGATATATGACCATCAACACACATCTAGTGACAAAAAACCGCGGATACTTTTTAGATGACCCAATATTTATGCCTTAATACTTACTTAGACTTAAATTATAGACATAAGTAACGCACAAGCTTTCACGTATGACGTACAACTTATTGCCATGTCTCTAAGAGATGGCAATGAATCGTACGTTTTACGCCAAAGCTTGTGTGTTACTTACATCTACAACTTAAGTCTCTAAGTGTTACGACAATTTTTGTGCTCAGATCTTAAGCCAGCGATAGATTTTAAGTTAGTGAGATTAATCAGCATTTTATGTTCATTGCGAGATCAGCATCGATTACTGCTCATGTTGTTAGGTAATTACTCACGCCGTCAGATGAATGCTTATATTGTAGATTTTTTAATTTCTCGTATTTTAACCTAGTAATGCGATATCGAGCGATATCTAAGCTGTCGTAACGCACGCAATTATGTCTCTTTTCTTTCAATCTGCGTTCTTTCTACGTTCCAAATATTCATTTGAGTATCTATTAAACCGCCTTTATGGCTTGTCAGAAATAATAGTAACATTTTTTTGTGAACTTAGTGATTTTTCGCCAATCTTTCTTCGCCATTAATTAGCCATTGCCGGTGCTCAAATTCATTCGGCGCCACATTGCGTACAGCAGTTACAACATAGCCACAAGCATTTTGCAGTTACAGGTTTTGGGCCGTCATGTTCTCTTTCATTTTTCTCTCTGATTATATATATATATATTAGGTGTTGGAATTAATTCGTAGCGTTTTACAAGTGATGGGAAGTACTTTCATTAATGTATTTTTTAATGCTCATGTGAAATAAATAACATTCTTTCATTAAAAAACGCTACGAATTAATTCCAACACCTAATATATATATATACACACACATACTAAAATGTCATGTATCACTATGATTATGTATCACTTGCATTTCGCACTCACACCTGTAATTTTCACTCTCGTGAGCGTGATAAAGTTTCATGATTAATACCCAGTTGCGGGACTGATATTCTCGATTTTGATTGGTAATCGCTCACTAATCAGCAAGCAAATCCCATTTGCACTTCTCTGATAGAATTCTACACCATGATATAAGCAGTCTATCTTTGGTTCTGCGCACAATAAAAAGAATAAGGAATTAGAAATACAAAATAAATAATTTCAACCTATCAGAAGCCAATCATGTATTCCAATGTATCCGATTTCTAATAAGTTAAAATTCAAGAACTTTCCTACGAATTCTAGAGGGTCAATTGTATATCATAGTCGAATGTTCTCACTTCTCGCACTTTCATTTCACATAAAAAATATGCACGATTGGCCTATGAGCATAGTGAAAATGCGATCCCAATTACATTTTACGTGCGACTTTATAAGAGAAATGTGATTGGATAATTTTCTTATTGCTATGCAAGTTTGTGTGGATATACTCTTATTGCCTTAAGTTTTTTGTGTGCCATGGCCCTGGAAAGTAAAAATTTTGAAGTTAATGAGAGTGTGATTACATGTAGCGCGGTATGCGGTACAGAAATTAATAGCATATTCGATTTACTGACTCGAACCGACTTTAAGTCAATAGTCTGTTCTTTTTAGCTGCATTTCTTACACAATTTAGCTATTCTTTTGCAGTTAAACAGAACAGACCGTTGACTCGAAGTCGGATTGAGTTAAGCCCGATCTACATAAAGCCCATTCTACATAAGCCGATCGCAAGTTTATTGCGACAGCCAATCTGAAGCTTGCATTTTGGAATCAACACTTCTATTATTGGCTGTCGCAACAAACTTGCGATCAGCTTGCATCTAAGGGTCTGAGCACAAGAATTGTCGTAACACTTACTTAGATTTAAGTTATAGATGTAACGCACAAGCTTTCACGTATGACGTACAATTTATTACTGTGTCTCCAAGAGATGGCAAAAATAGTCATATATTGGGTCATCTAAAAAGTATCCGCGGTACTTTGTCACTAGATATATGACCATCAACACATCTAATGACAAAAAACCGCGGATACTTTTTAGATGACCCAATATATACACCTATAGATTTGGCATCTGATAGTGATGCTGGAAGAGGAATTCCATATCTGGGAAAATAAAAATTCCTTTAGATGAATTTTTGATTGTCTTTCGGATAATCTTGAATTCCACTATTTTTATCTATAATAAAAGAATGTACAAACAATATTTGGGACTCCTATGGGATCATCCTTATCACCAGTCATTGCAGATATGGTTATGGACTTCGAATTCATTACACACTAGACAGCAGTTCACTATGAAAGTTGGCATTGATGGAAAAATAAGTTTTTTGGATATCATGTTGATCATAGAGGAACGGAGTCTTATTTTTTACGTATATCGTAAAACAACCTTTTCTTAGATTCTTTAATTTTTATTCACTATCCGCTTTGTCATAAAAGAATTTGTAATTTATGGAGTTGTAGATAAGATTTTTCGTTTATGTCATCCGAAATTTCAACAATAATTTAATTGATGCTATTAATATTTTTTTAAATAATGGATATTCTCTACATTTTATTTTTTCGTTCATAATAAAATTAAATTAATTCATTAATAGAATTCAATTTCATATCAACAATATTTATAGTTTGAATAATAATAAGGATAAGATAGAAAAATTTTTTACTATTCCATATGTTAATACAATATCTGAAAGATTTACACCTACTGTTAACATGTTTAATTGCAAATTGGCTTTTACCATCCTTAACACATTAAAAAAATTTCATAAAAAGAGGAAAGAATAACTGGAACATGTACATAATCAAAATGTAGTTTACAGAATATCTTGTGAGAATTGTGATGTCAGTTACGTTGGCTAGACTAAAAGACAATTAAAGACTAGACTGCATGAACATGTTTCAGATATTAATATAAGTTCAAAATCTCCATCGGTGATTTCTAATCACGTATGGAGAAGAATTACAACTTTAAATGAGATAAAGTAAATATATTAGATATAGAACCTTCATGCAATAAAAGATTAATATCTGAAATGGTACATATTAAGAAACAAAAACATGGAATAAACAGACAAAACGATATAGATTCTTTGCCTGAATTGTATTCTCACATTATATATTCTCTTTCTCCCTCTTAATATCTTTCTTTCTTTTTCCCTTTGTTGCCATTTTCCGTTTTTGGTGAGTGTTTTTCCTTCTCGGCATTATTAAATATCATGGAAGTCAGATGTTCGTTACTCTTGCAAATTTGCTTCAATTAATAATATATTCTAGCACGATATGGAGTACGATCTCCTGCGTTTTTTCTCTCTTTTTATTAATGGACTCTCAACACTTTCACTTAATATAACTGACAAGGTACATCATTTTATATTATTAATTTGTATGTATTAAGTATTAATTTTTCTTTTGTTCACGGTCATTTTCTAGAGTATGACTTTCTTATTACTTTGATTTCTGATATAATTGATTCGCAGCGCACTACACAAAATGAAGAATAGGTATTTTAGAATTATAAATTTTGTAATATTGTAATATTATACATATTTGTTTACAGCGATGTTTGAATAAGTTTACCGCAACATTGAAGACTCGAATGACTCGAGCGGAATCGAAACGTATGTTTTTGTCCTGTGTTATTACTACATGTATTTTATGATCTAAATTAAAGTTCTTTGGATATTAAAAATATTGGCTCTTCTACCCATTTTTATATATTGTTTTATACTTACAGAGCTTCATTATTATTTATTAAATAGTCGTATGTCATACGCCAAAGCTTGTGCGTTATTTACGTCTACAACTTAAGTCTCTAAGTAGTGTTACGACAATTCTTGTGCTCAGACCCTAATGTAGAATGGGCTTAAAGCCGATTCTACATTAGTTACAAGCTGATCACAAGTTTGTTGCGACAACCAATATGAAGCGTTGATTTCAAAATGCAAACTTCAGATTAACTGTCGCAACAAAGCTTGCGATCGGCTTTCAACTAATGTAGAACCGGTTTAAACGCAGAAAGCTGGTCGCAGATCGCAAAACTAGAAACTAACCCAATTTATTTCAATTATAATATAGTTGTAGGACGTAAAACGCAGAACGCAGAAAGTTGGGTAAACTTTAATTATCATATCCTGCGTCTTGCAACCTATTACAATCTGAAATACGTTTCATCTGCGTCTTGCATCTTATATAGATCGGGCTTTAATAAATTGAATACGCTATGATTAGGTAACTACAGGAACCTAATATCTTCTCTATTACATGTAGCGCGGTAAACGGTACGGGCTGAACAAATAAACTTTAATATGAATTTTTTAAAATATATTAACTTATTTCTATGCACATTTTATCAATACTTTTATTTTTTCAACGAATTTACTTAATAATTGCATTTAAATCAATTAATTATATTAAAAAGTGCTCAGTAATGTGAATTTGTTACTGACCCGTATCGCTTACCGCGCTACATGTAATAGAGAAGAAAAGAAGCAAGCGGCACGGTTTGCGCAGTTCCTTTAGTTATCTAGTTAGTTTCTGTACCGCGTATCGCGTACCGTGCTACATGTAATCGCATCCTGAAGAAATTTTTGACTTTTCACTTTTCATTCTAATAATAAAGTTTCATGATTGATACTCAGGATATCTAGAGCAGAAAGAAACCTGAGAGAGGACATGACGACCCAAAACCCATAAAATGCTGCCGCGCACTACTGCTCTCTGACAAAGTGGATGTAAACTACATAGCAACGTCCACTTTTCTTAGAGTACATCATCCACTTTTCAAGGCTGGAGATGATAAATCAATATTTGATTCATATAATCGTGCTACATGTAGCTATGTCTTCAGCTATAACAACTACCGGCGAAAAAGTTGGGGATCGTTTTCGGAATAACTGGAGATTTTATCACAGTATAATTATATACAGTAGCGACATTGACCATCGACACCTTTAATGATGTTCTTAGGTTACATGATTCACCGCCATGTTGTGAAGTGTACGCAGTAGAACTATGATAGGACAGGCTCTTAAATTTGAATTTCTGTTAAGCTCCTACGTCCGCTATATTCCTAAGTGTACAAATCGACACATGCGCACTAAAAATTGCAGACCACAAAAAGTTTACTGTCGTTACTGGATGTGATTATACTGTGATTTTATTCTTTTCTATTACTCCGTGGATTTAACATTTAGACGGGGAGTACAGACTCTTGCATAATGCACAACACATAATGTATAAGAAAATGAATCAAAGTCCTTTATTTCCTTCTTTTTCACAAAATAAAGGATTCTGATTAGTTGATTTTCTTATGCCTTATGCTTGATGCGTGATGTATAAGTCTGTGCTAGGGTCTTTAAGCGGGAAGCATAGATTCTTGCACAGAGTATAAAACATGAGGCATAAGAAAATCAACCAATCGAAGTCCTTTATTTCACGGAAAGAAATGAAATAAAGGACTTTAATTGATTCATCTTCTTATGCTTCATGTGTTATGCATTATGCATAAGAAAATGAATCAATCAAAGTCCTTTATTTCCTTCCTTTTCATGAAATAAAGAACTCTGATTGGTTGTTTTTCTTATGCCTCATGTTTTATACGTTGTGTAAGAATCTATGCGTAAACGAATGCAGGGTTAAACAGATGATCAATTCGAGGCATCGGAGGCATTCGAGTGACATTTCCGAACGCAGATATGTATACGTCCATATATTGGGTCATTTAAAAAGTATCCGCGGTACTTTGTCACTAGATATATGACCATCAACACACATCTAGTGACAAAAAACCGCGGATACTTTTTAGATGACCCAATATATATATATATATGTATGTACGTATGTATGTATGTATGTATATGTGCGTGCGTGCGTGCGTGCGTGCGTGCGTGCGTGCGTGCGTGCTCATCGACTGAAAGATTGCTACACATTTTTTTTAATGGGTTTCGGAATGTGGTCTGCTCATCGAGAGATTGGTTCTTAGAGCCGGTTTATAATAAGCCGGTTTATAATAGGGCCTGCGCACAATAAAACAAATATTAAAAAAAGGAATATATATTTAGATTTTAACCTATTAGATACATTGAAATACATGGTTTTTGGTAGGAATGAAATCTTAATATTTATTTCTATTCCTAATATTTCCTCCATCGTACACAGGACCATAACCGTTAACTTAGACCGGTGCCGTAACAATTGGAAGGTAGAAAACCCATACTATCGTTTATAATAGCCGGAAAAAATCAGTTGAAAAGTTGACTCAACTTTATTTTTACCTATGGCCACGGAAAAATATGGAAAAGTACAAAAGAATGGAAAAATGCAAAATACCAAGGATTCAAGTGCAAAAAAAAATTTTTCTTTTAACCTGTTCTAAAGAAAGAAAGAAAGATTTAAAATCAGAAAGAAAGATTCCTAAAGAAAGATTTAAAATCAGAAAGAAAGATTCCTAAAGAAAGATTTAAAATCAGATGAAATGAAAATAAACGATGCTGATTTGATTTGCTGAGTCGAAGAATTTCTGCACTTATATAGTAAAAATATCATTTTTCTTTCCTTTTTTTAATTATTAGATGTACACTGAAACGATGTTTTTTTCTGATTTTTTTATTTAATGATGCATCTGCACATGCTAGCCTCAGAATTGACAGAACATTCCACACATTGTCATGTCGGTTAAATCCATTTTTTATTAAATTAAGAATATTTATATTGTTAATGACTTTCAGGTTATGACTATATCGTGGTCATAACAGCGAAACATCGGCTATTATAAACCTTCAACCTCAAATCTACAATAGATATTTTAAGCCTTAATTCGTAAGAAATTGCCCAATTGCAGTAGAATTGGAGAAGAATAATCGATTATGATTCGTCAATTTCTTATAGCTTAAGTCTTAGAACTCTATTGTAGATCCGGGGATTGCGGTAAGTCTGGATCTACAATAGGTATTTTAAGTGTAACATCCGTCAATAAAAGAAACGCGAACGTACTTCTACTTAGCTTTAAGGGATCGCATCCCACATACAATTTCCAAGTTAATGCACTGTAATGAATATAACATTACATTGACAACATAAAGTCGCTATAAATGGAATATTGTCATGATTACGAAAATATATAATTAATATATTGGGTCATCTAAAAAGTATCCGCGGTATTTTGTCACTAGATATATGACCATCAACACACATCTAGTGACAAAAAACCGCGGATACTTTTTAGATGACCCAATAATTAATTAATGTAACACAATATCTATAATAGTACAATAGTTATACTTTCATATAAACATTATGCGTTTCGCGGGTTCCTTCAGATCCATTCTTAGAATGCAATGTGAACCTTACAGTTTATTTCATCAGGGCGAGGACAACTTAATATTGAGCTGTTTTTCCGGACCGTTCCTTTTATATTACGCTACTTGTTGGAGTGGTGGGGGAAAAAGAGAATTGTGGGTGGGAGAAAGGAGGGGATAGGTGGGGGAAATGGTCGGTCTCCAATAACGGGAGAATGGTTTTCCATATTTTATTTATGTTGTAGCCATTATCTCTATTTAGATTGTTAGGATGTTTTTGTATCTCTATGGCTTTTCTATATTTTCTTGGAAAGTATGATGTAATGTTCGCTATTGTAGTCGTTTTGACAAACAGTATTTGATGTTCTATTTCGATGTTGTGTTTTGATAATACTGACTGTATGACGTGTTTTAGCCTGACATCACGTTGGTGTTCTTTTATCGGTAGGTTGATCATTCTCCCGGTTTCTTCAATGTATATTTGCCTGCAGAAGCAAGGTATTTTGTATATCTATGGAGCTGAGTGGAGGCCTGTAATCTTTAGGATTTCTTAAGACTTATTCTATTTTTTTAGGTGGTTTGAAGATAGTTCAGATATTGTATTATTCGGATTTGTTTAATATCCTGCCAATCCGATCTATTGTTCCTTTGATATATAGAAGAATGGATAGAATTCTTTTGTCTGGTAGAGTGTCAGAAACCATTGTCTTGTTTGCAGACTGTTTTTATTTTGGAGCATTTTGAATAGAGGTTCTCAGGAAAAAATTAGAAGTTTGATTTCATTATGTAAACGACACATTCGTGATATGGAGACACGGCAGAGCCGAATTCCGTAAATTCCTTATTTTCCTCAACAATCAACATCCAAATATTCATTTCACTATAGAGGAAAACGAAAAACTCCCCTTCCTAGACGTTCTTGTCTCTAAGAAAGCTGACAGTACCTTAGGCCATCAAGTGTATAGAAAACCAACACACACAGATAGATACCTACATGCCGAGTCACACTATCATCACCCAGCACAAAAACAGTCTGCAATCAATTCACTTGTACATAGAGCTTTCATCATCTCTGACAAAGAACATCTACAGACAGAAAAAAAACTACAGACAGAAACTACAGACAGAAACTCACTTAAAATTAGCCTTACAAAAAAACGGACACAACAAAAAAGACATAATCAAAATAATCAATAAACATGCACGATAACGATTTCTAACACACAATCAGACGAAGGGATCCTACCCATTCTCCCATATGTCAAAGAATAACAGATCGGATTGGCAGGATATTAAACAAACATAATATCCGAACTATCTTCAAATCACCCAAAAGGATAGGAAAAATCCTAAGAAATCCTAAAGATCAAAGACTTCCACTCAGCTCCGTAGGAATATACAAAATACTTTGTTCCTGCGGGTAAGTATACATTGGAGAAACTGGGAGAATGGTTAACTTATGGATAAAGGAATACCAACGTGATGTCAGGCTAAAACATATTACGCAATCAGCATTATCAGAACACAACATCGAAATAGGACATCAAATATTGTTTGACAAAACGACCACAATAGCCAATATTACATCATACTTTCCAAGAAAGTGTAGAGAAGATACAAAAACCATTAACCATAAACCAAAAACCATAAACAATTAAAGATACAAAAACACCCTAACAATCTAAATAGAGATAATGGCTACAACATAAATAAAATATGGAAAACCATTCTGCCGGTTATTGAAGACTGACCGATTCTTCCATCTTCCCCCCCCCCCCCACAATTCTCTTCTTTTCTCCTTACCATTTTAACAAACAGCGTAATATAAAAAGGAATGACCCGGAGAAACAGCTCAGTATCAGGCTGTTCCTCGTCCCTGATGAAGTCGATTGCAAGGTTCACGAAACGTTGGCATTCCAAGAATGGATCTGGACACGAAGGAAACCCGTGAAAACGCATAATTATAGAAAGCATCCGTGAAAATCTCAAGAATATTAACTATAATTATTAATCATTACCGTTATTAATTATTTATAATAACATATTACGTAGTGTAATGCAATCTATTTTGTATTTGCACTTTATATTTTAGATTCATTAACTGTAAAAATAAATTACCGTCGAGAGAAATTCTTACGATTTTATTTATGCATGCAGCATTTTATTTGTTACAGATATTAATTCATTTACTTATTCCCCTACATTACAAGAATTGACATTACTAAATTAAGTTGAAGAATTAAGAAATGTTATTGACATTATTCAAGAAGAGGGACTTAAATTGCCAATTACGTGGCATCCAGATTTGCAAACAAGTACAATCATTTAAGCACTTCGATTAAAATAATAGTTAATCCACAAAACTTCTTTTTTTATTGAATTATTGGAAGCAAAAATAATGAACAAAGAATTTCAAAATTATCATGGAAACTTCATTCAAAAGGGTCCAGGGATTTTTTAAATAATTGCAAATAAAGTAGAAGAAAAAATAATAAATATGACAATACCACGAGAAGTATCATTATGTTTAATTCGTACGCGAATTTACATTAGAGTGCGAATAATTAACAAACAAATTTCGACCGAAAATCACAAAAGAAAGCATAACAAAAAAATGTCTATATTTACAAACTGTAGAGTTACTACCAAATAATTTTAATATATATTTACATTTTTTTACATATATATTTATTGCCTGTTACTTTTGTCCGTTTACATTTATGTTTGTATTATCAAAATACATTTATAATAAATATTTATATATACATCCTTTAAGAACTTACTCAAATTGCTTCAAATGCCCTAATATTTTATAAGATGGCGGAAACTTGTCACGCTTTCTTATTGGTCAATAGAAATGCCTACGCATAAGCACATCTTGTTTCTTACACTACGGTGATATTATAATACATTTTATTATAATACATCTCATATTATATTATAATACATCAAGTAATAATTATCATTTGATATTTAATACCTTGAAATTTATGCATTTATTACTTCTCTACATTCATTATCTTCGTTTATAATAGATCTCATATAATGATTTTCGTTATTGCAATTGCCTTTTGACTTTATTCACACAGTTTCCGATATATGCATTTTATTATTCTTAGTAATCTACAACTCTTTCTTTTATCCGATATTTGAATATTAAACGACAATAGATTTCAGTTTTAAAACATTCAGATATTTCAGAATTTTCTTGAATTATATTACTACACTTATACATTACTGCATTATATTTACTATTCCAATTATATCAAATTATAGATGGAGATGAATTATTTTATTATATTCTTTTAATGTATCAACTGGATCAGTTTTCTATAATGCTCACTTATCATAGCCCATGTTAACTATTCATTATTAAATAAATATATGTAATTTATACATATTTTTACACATACTGTTATTTCATGTTCCGTCATTATTATTGGACTTATTTAATATAATAATTATTTCACCTTATAGCTATTTTAATTTACTTTAATAAATTATATCGAGAGTGATACCTTCTTTTCCTTTAATCATATTTTCTTGATCAGTTTCATCCATTTCGACAAATTAAAAGTATGTTGCCACTTCGTCAACCAACCTAACGTTACTTTAACTTTCATTTGACTATTACGTTAACATTGAGTTAACATTAACTAAATTACCTAAGCTTCAATTATTATCGAGAAGAGGCTCCCTAAGTTTCGCTCGACCTACGGACTCATTTTCGTCATCTCTAATTAAATATAACAGTTGTAATCCTAATTTGAATTTGCCGAGACATGTCGCTTGTTCATGCTACCTTACCATAGTATAATCATATCCAGTAGCGACAATGAACTTTTTTGTGGTCTGCAATTTTTAGTATATGTATCGGTTTGTACACATAGGAATATGAAAGATGTATTAGCATTTTGTTGTTTAAAACATTAATTTTAATGTTTTTAATATTTTATATGTTTTAAACAGTTTTAAAAAAAAATCATGTTTAAAAAAATCTTTTAAATATATATTTAAATACATATTTATTATATTTTATAATATTATAACGCATTTTTACTTTTAAGTATTTTGAAACGTTTCTGAGGTACATTTTAGCATTTAATTATACCTACTTCCTCATTTTTCTTAAATTTGGGCGTATCATCACACAAATATATGTATATTTGAATATATGTGTATTGTTTACTATTTAACATTTTGACTGTACATATTTTAAGTTATGCAAATTTAAACAATAGCATGGCATTTTGCTAATCCTTTATGCGTATTGATTACTTCTTCTTTTTTGAGATTTTTATTTTATTAGGTGTTGGAATTAATTCGTAGCGTTTTTTAATGAAAGAATGTTATTTATTTCACATGAGCATTAAAAAATACATTAATGAAAGTACTTCCCATCACTTGTAAAACGCTACGAATTAATTCCAACACCTAATAAAATAATTATTCCTTGAACTAATTATATTAGGTGTACAAATAAGTTTCCGCCGTTCGACAAAAGACGGCGCCACTAGCAAGTTATGGTTAAAATTGTCTGATGTAAAACATTATATCGTAAGGTTGGACATCTGTCAACAACATAACCTTGAAATACTAACAATTTTGTATCAGCATCATATATTTTTTTTTGTGCGAAAATGCCGAGTTTTGAGCCGAATAAGCGTCATTTGCGGGAACTTTTGATTTATTTCTTTAATTTGAAGAAATCTGCAGCTGAGGCTTATCGATTGCTTGTAGAAGCATATGGTGAGGCTGCCTTAAGTGAGAGAAGTTGTCGTGAATGGTTTCAAAAATTTAAGAACGGTGAATTTGACGTCGAAAACAAAGAATGTAGCGGAAGGCCGAAAGTGTACGAAGACGCGGAAGCATTATTGAATGAAAATTCGTGCCAAACACAAAAAGAACTTGCACTTACATTTTGACTTACATCAATAAAACATTATGTATTCTTTCACAATAAATGCTTAATTTTTGATAAAAAACGGCGGAAACTTATTTGTACACCTAATATATTATGTATAAACATTTGCGTACTTGTACTAATAGTATCAATTAAATCAGGAATGATTAAAATATATAGTAATTATAATAATAATAATTATATTTAATAATCTCAGGAATCTACTAATCTAAAATAATTGCATTTGGCAGTATCCTCATGATATTAAAAATGATAATTTGAGAAATATTTTAAATCTTTATTAATAGATTTGTGCATAATGGACATTATATTTACACTCTTAAAATATGAATTTAAACATAGTAAACTACGAGACGACTCGACATTCAATTTGTACTTGTTATATATATTTTCTTATTACTATATATATTTTCTCTTACGACATGACGTAATCGAAGAGCCACAAGGACCTTGCTTAAAAAATTAAGAAATTTCAAGAAATTCAAGATTCTTGAATTCAAGACAAGAAATACGAGGGCAAGTCAATAAGTTCTTAGAAAATCTGTCACTCGCAGTATCATATCACATTACAAGTAGCATCTTTCAGCTGATTACTGTCAAATTTTGAGCGGAATTCATCGCGTTATTTCATTTCTGTAGATGATTATAGCGAATAACTTTTATATTTTTTGCAAAATGGAAAAAAACGAATTTCGTGCAGTGATCAAACATTTATATATGAAAGGTTAAACACCGAAAGAAATCAAAGCCGAGGATAATATTCATAGCACACATTTGCACCAGCGTTTGTAACTGTATATAATTGGGTGAATGAATTTAAACGTGGTCGTACATCCACATGATGCACCTCGTTCGGGACGTTCAATTGAAGCTGCTACGCCAGAAATCGATAAAGTCCACGATATTGTTTTGACTGATCGAATGAAAGTGCGCGAGCTTGTTGAAGCCACAGGCACAGTGATTTCAATTTTACACGAACAATTGGGTATGAAAAAGCTATCAGCAAGATGGGTGCCGCGTTTGCTCGCTATGGACTATAAGCGCGACCGTGTGACGATTTCAAAACAATATTTGGAGATGTTTCACGTAATCCAGATGAATTTCTGCGTCAATTCATTACTGTGAACGAAACATGGATTCATTACTTCACACTCGAGACGAAGGAGCAGTCAAAACAATGGACTTCATCGAGTGAACCAACTCCGAAGAAGACGAAGACCGTGAAGTCAGCTGGAAAGATGATAGTCACAGTTTTTTTTTGGGATGCACGAGGTATAATTCATATCGATTAACTTCCGTTGAAGCAAACGATCAATGGCGATTACTACGCAGCCTTATTGGATCGTTTCAACAACATTTTAAAGAAAAAAATATCCCCATTTGGCAAAAAAGAAAATGCTTTTTCATCAAGACAATGCACGGATTCACACGTGCCCGGCACCGATGGCTAAATTCAACGAATTCCGCTACGAATTGCTTCCCCATCCAGCATATTCGATATCCAGCATATTCGCCAGATTTAGCCCCCTGCAACTATTTCCTGTTTCCAAACCTGAAGAAATTCGGAGGAAAGAGACTCACCACCAGAAAGTAGCTCATCGCCGAAACAGAGGCTTATTTTGAAGAGTTGGACAAATCATATTATTCGGACGGCTTGAAAAAGTTGGAGAATCGTTGGATCAAGTGTACCGAGCTAAAAGGAGACTATGTTGAGAAATAAAAATGAATCGATTAAAAAAAATGTGTTTTATTATTATGTTATTTATTTTATTATTATGTGTTTTATTATTATTATATTATGTTTTTCTAAAAACTTATTGACTTGCCCTCGTACAATGTAAAGAAATAGTCAAGACAAGAAAAACGAAATTTCTTATCTTGAAAATCAAGACAAGACAAGAAATGCTCTTTAAGACAAGAAATTTTGATGAAACACTATGCGGAAAAAAATCAAGGTAATGAATATTTCATTCTTTCTATTAAATTACAAATTACAAATCTTGATAACATTACTTTTTATGCAAAAGATCCATAAAATAAATATTTTCGAAACAATATTTTACATATACATACATATCAATAAAATGCGCCGAACGGCCGAGACTGCTGAGAAAGCATTTTGGGTCGCCTGAAACAAGTGACTAGTGAGAACTTGAGAAAGAGTTTACTGTCTCGTTCAGTCTCGACGTGTCGAAAGCGAATACACGTATATACATGAGCTCGTGTGTGTGTATGATGTTACAGCGCCGTATCACGATAAATGGCCGAACTTATAGGCGTGGAAACGTGACGTTTTGATGACGAAATTTGTGTTGCCATTTCGTTATTGTTTGTTTAATCGTGAAAATGTGACTGGTCTCGTACTTATTAAAGTCGTAATTATCGACGAAAAGTTATTTTTGAATTTTATATGTAAAAGTGTATTTTTTATTCGTTTCAACAGCTATCAGACCATATGTTTCTGCTCAAATATAAGCTCACTTTACATGCTTTTTACGACCATTTACTAACTGAAGGAAGGAAAGGACAGTTTTCGTCAATTTTTACAAATGTTTTAAAGCGATCTCATCAATTAGAACATTAAAAATGTAAAAAAGGCATCAAATATATTTTGCAGAAAAACGATATCAAAAATAATGCCATAAAAGAAGAAGTAAATCAAAATAAAAAAATATTTCAAGTATTTAAAAAGTCCCATAGAACAATTCTCCGAGAGAAATCTCCAGCAGCAGTATATTTGACGCGCCTATCTTATTTATAATCGTAATTTAAGATAAAAATTGCTAATCGTTTACTTGTCAGTTAAATATTATATATAGTACATAGATATCAATGACAATTAAAATTAATTACAATTTATTAAAATTTTAAATAGTTTAATAAAATTAATGGTATAGTATAATTAATTCTAATTCATTCTATTTAGGAAAGGATATTAGCACATACAAATAGATAATGTGATTTCGAAATATTATGAGGAATACATATAAGTCCCAATTTCATGTATAATTCGCTTTTAAATCTATTTGGTAATAAAATCCTTAATCTGTAAATGAGTCGTGCATTATTCTAAAAATTTTTATTAAGTAAGAAATATAATATTGGGTCACCTAAAAAGTATCCGCGGTACTTTGTCACTAGATATATGACCATCAACACACATCTAGTGACAAAAAACCGCGGATACTTTTTAGATGACCTAATATTTCGATTTCTATTTTTATGAGAATCAAGTATAATCTAATCAAAGACAATGATATTATGTCGATCGATAACTGCTAAATACTACTGTAATTAAATTTCAAATTCTAATATTATACAATAAAAAAATTTAAGAGTTAAAAATTTA
This sequence comes from Acromyrmex echinatior, assembly GCF_024713525.1. Classification (NCBI taxonomy): domain Eukaryota; kingdom Metazoa; phylum Arthropoda; class Insecta; order Hymenoptera; family Formicidae; genus Acromyrmex; species Acromyrmex echinatior. The sequence goes on from NC_141868.1 coordinate 9,745,953, forward strand.
GTATTAAGAAGTATTAAGAATTTTTTTTTATCTCATAGAAAAATATTTGTAAGTGCATCTATTGAATATGAAATATATCAATACTAAAATAATAACTTGAATATATATAAATTTTTTTTAATTTGCAAAAATAATTTATAATTATAATAAAATTTATTGAATTATTTACATGAATCGAATTATGAACAAAACGGGCGCGTCAAATATGCTGCTACTGGAGATCTTGCTCATTTTCAATTTTTTATTTCTGCAATTTTATACTTGTTATCAAGATAAAAATCCCTTTTCAGTTTCCGCGCCTCTGATTACGCTATCTATTGCATTTTCTCTCATTTTAATGTGTTGTTATACTTAATACATTTCAAATGTAATCCACTTTGTGAGAAATTATTCCATGCAACACTCTTAAAAGACGTCTACATCATAAGGATGGCTTCAAGATGCCATTCGGAGAACTCTATGGGACTTTTTAAATAGAGATACTTGAAATATTTTATTTCGATTTCACTTCTTTTTTTATGGCATTATCTTCGGTATCTTTATTCTGCAAAATATATTATACTTGACGCCTTTTTTACATTTTTATAATATTTTTTCCGATAGATTTCAAGATTAGAATTTTTGCTAAGTATTACTTTCATTATCATTTTCATATATTTACAAAATGATTTGATGTTTATAGATAAAGATATTACAAAATATACTTGATGCTTTTTTTTATATTTTTAATATCTTTTCCTGAGTTGATTATTATTTTCTAGCTTAGTTAACAAATACCAGCATATACTATATACCAGCATATGATTTCGTTTTCGTTTTTCTCTTTTGTTAAACATCAAATTATAAATATTGTTTGAAATAAACCGTTATTTTATTATCATTTCTAGTTTAATTTAAAAATATCAGCTTATAATTTTGTTCCGTCTGATCTCCATTTGTTAAATATTAAGTATTTGTTAAATATTATAATATAAACAAATGGATATCGGTGATGATAAATCGCTATCATTATCATTTCTGGTTTAATTAATAAATACTAGTATATGTACTTTCGTTTCCGTCTAATCTTTTTTCAAATATTAAATTATAAACAAACGGAGATGATAAAATACACTGCTGAAGATTTTGCTCATTTTCGATATTTTGTCCCTACAATTTTTTATTTGTTATTAATATGAAAATTCATTTTTAATTTCTGCCGTCTCTCATTATGCTATCTGTTGCATTTCATGTTCTTATTTTAACGTGTTATTACTTTATACACTTTACAAATGTTTTTCGTATTTTATATTAAGTCTATTATGAGAGATTATCTCATACAACATAGTTCTGAAGGATGTCCAAAGGATGTCTACATTAGGATATCCTCAAAATGCCTAGAAAATTGTATTCTGTGAGATTTATTTTAATATCTAATAAATATATTTAAAAAATATATATTTTTTTATTTCACTTTTTTTTTATGGCATTACTTTTTGTTTCTTCATTATGTTTTTGAATATCTTTTTCATATATTTGCATAAAAATATTGCATTTTAATTTCACATCCTTTTTATGATGTTACTTCTTATTACCATTTTTATTACTATTATTATTTTCATTGTTTTATTATTATTTTATTATTATATTTTCATTAATATTATAATTTTTATTTTCATGTATTAACAAAATACTTTTATGTAAAGATATTCCAAAATATACATAATGCCATTTTTTGACATTTTCAATACATTTTCCAGTTGATTTCATGAATTTTTGTTAAGTTCTTGTTATTAGTAATAATGCACTTTATATTTAAATATATACAGGTATATAGGTCTGTTCAAAAAATATCGCGAATTTTGAATTTCCGCGAGTTACGTATATTCGATTTTCGATTTTTTTGTGGCGTTATGTTGATACTCATGTCTCTCACTTATGCCGACAAGTTCGGCCATTTTGAATGTTCAGTTAATTTTTGACAGCTGCTTTGCTTGCACGTGTTTTGGCTCGTTTTCGATTTTTGCCTATTCCAAAAAATAGATCAAAGAATCTGTATCAAATTTTGTGTGAATAACAAAATTAAGTGCGCGGACGCATTCCGAATGTTGATTGTGGCATATGGTGAAGCTACCTTGGACCAAAGCAACGTTTATCGGTGGTACAAAATGTTCTCAGAGGGCCGAGAAGATGTGAACGACGAAGAGCGTGCCGGATGCCCGAGCATGTCAACAACAGATGAAAACATTGATGAAGTGAAGAAAATAGTATTGGCCAATCGTCGAATCACCGTTAGAGAAGTTGTGTTACGTCCCAAGGTCCAACCGTTGGTAATTGATACCTGGACAAACCGGGGACCAATGGCGGGTAACAAATCGAGAGTTGCGCGTCCTTTCGGTTAAGAAGAAACCTACGGTAATCCCTTCATGAATCTTGCTGGTGGTTCGGTCCGTGGTGCGGGACACGCGGCTCAGTCTGGACTCCGGTTGGTCAGGCTCCTTGTAGGTGCTCGATGATTGGCCGGCGCTGATTCCGCTCGTTCACACACACGATCTCCAAGTTAAACGATAAACGTATACGCGCGGCGGCGTTTATTGTAAAAGGAGAAGTTTCGTCAAATATTATTATATATACGTACTTATAATTGCTCAAAAGTAATTAGTGTATTTTATAACTTCTGCAGTTGCTACACACATATCCAGACTTATGTTATAACTAATAATTAGATGCGGTTAACTAGGAAGGTTAAATAAGATGTACCTATGATTAGATTGGATTGCTCACGCGAGTAGAATTTAGGAATTAAACTAGAAATCACGATCTGGAAGAGACCGTTTCTCTTCGACCAGACCTGACCTCGGGAGGTTTTGAACTAACTTCTTAAAACACTTGCTGCTCGCGAGAGAGAGCAAGTCCCGTTTTTTTTTTAACCCGAACGCTTTCAGGAAAAAAGTGCCCCTCCATGCTGATAGGGCGCGTGAGGTGGGGAGAAGATGTCAGGGGCGGTCCCTGCAGTTCTAGTGCCCCGTCGGTTATTGAAGTAAGGAAAAATTTGTAATTTGGCCAGGGACATTCCTGGACAAGTTTTATAAGTACCGCTGACGTGACACCTCCCCTCCTAAAAATAAAATGTTGGACTGTGTCCGACGTTTTAACAATTATTTGTTTTTTTTTTTTATGATATTAGCGCAATCATCTAACTTACCGCAGGGTTACATGTTTATTTGCTTAAGGACCAATTGTTTATCCTAGCGATTATCATTTATTCGTTTTCTTTATTTTGCAGCATTGCGCGGAGTTCCTTGTACTGCACGGGTCTCTCACTCACGTTTTCACTTGATGTTGGTGCAGTGGGGTTAAGGGTTTGAATTTCTGTCGTGGAATGGGGATTGGAAACAGGGAGGTGGGCCCCCCAGTCCTTTTGACGGAGCCCCAAATGGCCCCAAGTAGATGCAGACTCCAGCCGTATACCGAGTGAAGCGCGTAGCCATGGATTATTGTGTCCACGATCAGTTTTATTAGCTTGATGATAAGAAATATTGCCATAACTCCTGCGCTCGATGACCCGAATGTAATGAATCCCTGCCAAAGACGTGTCCCCGCGCTTTCGGCAATTCTTTCCAGGGATCTCTCGTCAAAGAGGTTCGTCATCGAGATGCTTCCTGAGGGTATGTTGTGACCCATTGCTCCTCGCGCCAAGGTATTCAACATTTGCGGTTTCTCCACCGGAAACATTATATGATTGCGGAGTCTGTTCAGATCTTCGTCCGAGTATATCTCGCTGGTAGCGAGCGCTGCAGGCGTGACGTATTTCCACGTTGGTCGAGTTAATGGTTGGATGATGGGTGGGGGTAGAGATTCTACCGGGCGCGGCATGAAGCGAAACCACGTCTCGTGTATTTTATACATATTTGGCAGGAGTTCGCTGCAATCCTTATGTGTTCCTGTTCGCGTTAGTATCCTTGATCCGGGTAGAAGGAAAGCTGATCTATTTCGATTTTATTTATAGATCACAGGCAGTTCAGCGAAGCACTCTTCTGTATGTCGAATTTTGCACTCCACTGGGACACATTTAATGAGATGTATGGCTTCTCCGGCCACCACGGCCGTATACCCAGGGGATTTCATGATGCGGTGCGCCATTTCATCCGGTGCAATGCTGGACAATGTGAGGGCGTTCTGGAGTATTTGTTTTTCCAAAGCGCATTTTTGCTCCGTTATGTCTCGATATAAGCGCGTTAGTTGCGTCCTGATGTGTTTCTCTACGTACACGAACTTAGAATTTACATAGGCGAAAATATCCAAGTTGTTCACGGAGATTCTTGATCGCACCCTGAAAGCTCGGTCTTGCTGTGTTTCCAGAATAAAGAGTTTTGGGTGTTCCATTTGCACCAGTGTATACCCGCAGAGGTTGCTTTTGCCTGCTTGCGTGAACGCGAACGTGGTCTCTCTCGTAGTGACCGTGTAAATGGTAGGTGCCGTCTGGTTGGCCTTGGGAGTTAATTTGCTTGCTTGTCCTTCGTACAGGACGTCGTAATGGCTGAAGTGGCAGCTATCGGGCGGTATCATCGACCAAAAGGTCTCGTCTCCATCGGTGTCGAGACACTCTCCGGTCGTGACCTTACAGTGTAAGCCGGAAGGTAAGATAATCTCATGTGAGTTACGGCGAATGGGCGCCTCGAAGTCCCGCAGTGTGACCCTAATCGTTGCTTGTACTACGACGCTGTCCCACGTTCCATACGGGTCGCTATACTGGGCGCCGCTGCAACGTCCATCCACGGACGTATGTCCGACGAGGGTGATGCTCCTGGTAGAAGAACTATTTGGTTTCAGGCCAGTGATGTAGCCATCTCTTCCTCTCAAATCAATTGCACCGGTTTCATGAATTCTTCGGCAGTTGCTAGCCGCTGTTTCTTGCAAATATACTCTCCTTCCGCCATGCACGATCGATACATGAGAGTGCATCCCGCAATAATATATTATGCGGTCGATCTCAATTTTACACTGGATTACTCTGGTCTTGTCGAAGTCCGAGAGCTGGAGCAATTGGACGTGAGTGTTCTCGGTGATAGGCTCGATGTCTTCCAGATTACAATCCCCTATATCTAATAGAGATAAAGATGTAATATTAAGGCCGTGGCCTCCGCAGTCGTAACCCACCAGCCCTTCCGCTGGCAGGGTGAGGAGCGCGGTGATGATGCCGAAAATGATTCCCCGTGTGTCCATTCTTGGGTGCGTTTGTTGTCAGACTAATGCGTCAGTGAGTGTCTCTGTGTTAGTTTCTTCTGCTAGGCCCGGGGTGGGGGTCGTCATCCTCGGGTAGATGTGCTCCGCGTTCTCCGATATAACGCAATTTCTTTAGTTTATTGCTATGTACTATGCGAGTCCTATTGCTATTTATCGCTATCTTAACATTATTGTTCCTTAAAATTTCTAATATTTCGTGTGGCCCGGTATATTGGTCGGTGAGTTTCCCCTTTACGGGTTCCTTTAGTAAATATACCTGGTCACCGCGTCGGAAGGTTCGGAGGTTACATTTCTTGTCGTAATAAACCTTCGATCTTTGTTTCGCTCGGCAGAGATTCTCTCTGGCTATTTCCTGTAAGTCTCTGAGTCGGTCGAACAATGAAGTTATATAATTTACGTATGTTTCACTCATGTCGCAAAATAGGATCACTCGTCGGAATTCTAGCTGTTTTGCCGAAAACCAACTCATGTGGTGTGAATTTCGTGCTTTCATGCATGCTTGTATTGTAAGAGAACGTTGCTAACCTTAATTGTTCGTCCCACTCTCGCTCCTTGTCGACGTACTGTTTAAGGTATTCCCAAAGTACGTGATGGCTTCTTTCGATCGAGCCATTCGATTGCGGATGATAAGCGGTTGTCTTACATTGCGATATGCGGAATTTTCGGGCGACGGCGCGCATAAGGGCGCTCAAGAAGTTTGAGCCTTGGTCGGTGAGAAGCGCTTTAGGGGCGCCGTAGATACAGATAAACTCATTTACGAACGCGGTGGCTACATCGATGGCGGTCGCTTGTTTAAGCGGTATCGCGAGAGAATATTTAGTTAGGAGATCCTGTATGGTTAAGATATACGCACTGCCGGCTCGAGTCTCGGGTAACGGCCCCATAATATCCATCGATATTTTTTCGAACGCAGCGGCTGGGGTATCCGTTACGACCATCTGCTGGCGGGTCTTCAAGCGCACAAGTTTTTTTAACTGGCAATTTCTACAATTTTGAATGTGTATCTGTATATCCGATTTCATATTAGGCCATTGATAACGGTTTTTTATGCCCCAATAAGTTTTCGTTATGCCTTTGTGGCCACCTGTCGCGGAGTCGTGATATTCTTTAAGTATCCGCAGTCGATCGTCGACTGGGGGGGTTGAAATTTTATTGGTGCATATTGTTATCTTAGCGTTGTGGTTATTAAACGTGTCGTCCAAGATGTCTCTAATTTTTCCCCACGATACCCTATCTATATCACCTTTACATAGTGAGGCCGTCGTTAAGCCGAGTTCGTTGATTACGCTTAATAATGCTGCAATCGCTTCGGTTATTACTTGTCGCCCTATTGTCTCCGATACGCGTTCTTTGATTATCAGAACGATTATGTAACGATTTTTGTCGCTAATTAATTTGGCGCGTCCGAGAGTGGCGTTTTCGATCCGCGGGAGTCGCCCTTGTTCTGCGAGCATGCGCGCTCCCTTGTCGCAGGGTTCGCCCGTCTGTGTGGTAAAGATGATAAGATTATCCTTGCGCATAATGAAATTGTCACGTACTTCTCGTACTTTAAAACGTTGGCAAGGAGTGTCGGGAGTGTCAGGTAATGGGAAGTCACTGTCTTCGCTGCTGTCGTCTAACTCTGTATCGTCTTCGTCTATAAATTCGTCACACGTAAGAGAAACTACATCTTCTGGAATGTCATGGCTTTGTCTAGGCGGAGTAGTTTTTGCAGGCAGAGCCGGGGCGGATGTTGAGTCGACATTCTCGTTCAATGCAAGGGGGAACAAAGGTTTATGACTTTTAGTTTTATTGATGGTTTCCTCTGCAGTTACTTCGACCACCGGATTCCTTGACAGCGCATCGGCGTTCGAATTTATTTTTCCTGCTTTATAACAAATTTTGTACTCATATTCGGCGAGTTTGAGTTTCCATCGTAGGAGCCTAGACGTGGGGTCTTTCACGGAATGCAGCCAGATTAAGGGCTTGTGATCTGTCACGAGATCGAACCTATGACCGTATACATATGGTCTAAAGTGATTCACGCTGTATATTATTGCTAAAAGTTCTTTTTCAATTGTAGAGTAATTTTGCTCGGCAGAATTTAGGAGTCGGGAGGCATATGCGACGGGGCGGTCCTTACCTATGGGACCTTGGCTAAGAATTCCTCCGACAGCGTACTTTGATGCGTCGGTTGTAATTAGAAATGGTCGCGTAAAGTCTGGGTACTGTAAGAGAGGTTCCGAACATAGTAAGGTTTTAAGGGTGACGAACGCGTGTTCCTGTACGTCAGTCCATTCAAATTCTACATCCTTCTTTAGTAAGTTGGTTAGCGGACGAGCTATTCTGGAGAAATCTGAAATAAAACGCCGATAATATCCTGCGAGCCCCAAGAACTGCTTAACGCTTTTCGGGTCATGCGGCGCTGGAAAGTTTTCCACCGCATGAATTTTTTGTGGGTCCGGTCTAACTCCGTTTTTGCCGATGATGTGGCCCAAGTATACGACTTCTTTGCGCAGAAACTCGCACTTGTCAGGCTGGAGTTTTAGATTCGCTTTTCGTAATCTTTCGGCTAATTTATTAAATTTAATCTCATGTTCGCGCAATGACCCTGCATATAACACGATATCGTCTAAATACACGAACAATTCGATTCCTTGCAGCCCGGACAGAACCTGATCCATAAGCCGTTGAAACGTCGCAGGAGCGTTTTTCAGACCGAATGGCATTCGGTTGAATTGATAGTGACCGTGAGGTGTTGAGAACGCTGTTTTCTGCGCGTCCGGCTCGTGCATCGGTATCTGATGAAAACCTGACGCGAGATCGAAAACGCTAAAATACTTGGCACTGCCCAATTGATCAAGAATCTCAGTGATATTAGGCAGCGGGTACGCGTCACCGATCGTTTTTTCGTTTAATGTACGGTAATCGATTACCATGCGCCAGCGTTTATTACCTAATGAGTCGGGTTTCTTGGGGACTATCCAGAGGGGGGAGTTGTAGGGGGAGTCGGAAGGAGAGATGGTGCCATTATCTAGAAGAGCCTCTATTTGTTTATTTATTTCCTTCTTATGGATGGGAGGATATCGGTATTATTTAGTGTAGACAGGATGGTTATCAGTGGTGTTTACCTTATGACGCATGGCATTTGTGTATCCCAATGGGTCGGACGGTATGTGAAAAAGATCGTTGTATTTGTTTATTAACTTATTCATGTGCGCCGTTTCCTCGTCGTTTAGGTGGTCGAGTCGTAGGAGAGTTTTTATTTGTTCTTTGCGCTCGTCCCTAGGGACGGTTTTTCCTGTGGTGGAGGCAATTTGGAATGTGCGGTCGTTTTTTGCGCTATTCGGTTCCCCGTGCCCTAAGACCGAAGCACGTCCTTCGAATAGCGAAGCGCCGCTTGTTCGCCCGTCGGAGACAATTTCGACTTCCTCGAGCTGAATTATAGGAATTTCTATTTCTTGGTCGATTTCGCTCGCATTTATTACGCTAATGAGGGCTCTACCGTCACGATTAGCTACTAACGCGCTACCTAGGTACACGTTTTCGCATATATTAATTCGTGGAACATACCCTTCCGATAATTCTGAATTGACAATTCGCACCGGAATAGTGAGACGAGATCTAGGTGGGACGATTACAGTATTTCGTTGAGTAAAAGGTATTGTGATGTCCCGCCACGTTAGAATTTTTTGTACGAAGTCGATTTTTGTGGCGCTGCATAAGAAATCCGATCCTAGGATTCCCTCTTGAGAAATTGGAAAGTCGTTCGTTACAACTTGCAAGATTATGGCGTATCCCATAAATTTTATTTCGACGGCCCCGAGAGTTTTTATATTTCCGTCGGTTATTCCGCTAAGGAGAATCGCTGAGTTTGAACGTATATCTCGGGACGTAGATTGCGTATTAAATTATTAAATTTGGTGCAGCACCTGTATCAATCATGAATACTGTTGATTGTAGTAATCCGTCGGCAGAAATGACGACAGTAGGTGCGTGGGAGAAATCGCGAGGATTTAAGACTGCGATGCGTCGTTCGCGATATTGTCTGATTGGGTTTCGATCGCGCGCACCGGACGATTTTCCTGAATTCTCCCCGCTCGAGATTCGTCCGTTATTCCCGAGGGGCTCCCGGCATTTCCCTGGTTGACCCGGGAGTTATTATATTCACGTTTCCGACATTGTTCGATCTCATGGCCCGCGTTTTTGCAATATCGGCACCATTTATCGGAACGAGCATTGGTGTAGCGATCAGGGGGCACATTGCTGCCGGCGCGATTCTCGCGACTACGATACGGTTCAGGAGGGCGTATATCTCTAGTATATGAGTAATTTAAGTTTCTCTGGTCACCAACATTTCCTCGCGTTTCTTCGGGCCGGTATCTAGAGGGAGGCTCCTCACGTCGGGGGGTTGATTGAGCGAGAGGGCGGTAGGACGAGCTTGCGGGAGGTAGTCGTTGAGGTACGTTTTCGTACATGTTTCGAACGTTGTATCTTTGTTTATCGAGCTCCTCCCTTTTTGCGAGGGACTTGGCTGCGGAAAATGCCTCGAATGGGTTCTCGCGGTGTTCCGATGTGAGTTGCAATCGATATTGGAGGGGAAGACCTTCGCAAAATGATCTTGCAGTGAGCGCATCTACTTCGGCTATCCTTCGGGGATGCAGAGTTCCTCCCGTACGACGCTCGGCGTCGAGAATCGCGGTACGCAAATCCTTTACTCGACTAATATAATCTAGCATATGTTCGTTTTTCTTTATGTATGACGTACTTAACTCGCCGCGGTATTGATCGATTGTGTTAGACGATCCGAAGGCCCCGTTTAAAAGATCTATTAGTTGAGTTACCGTATCGCATGGCTCGTCTTCCACTGCGTAATGAGCACGCCCTCTCAATTTGTTTATCAGTATTTTCGTTAGGTTCCTCTCCGAGGAGGGAGGGATGATTTCTCTAGCGCGACGACAACCCCGAATAAATTGCGATAGCGGAATATTATATCCGTCAAAAGAGGGGACGCATTCAGTGGCTTCCCGGAACGAGAACTTTGGTGGCTGGGAAGATTCCATACAGTTCTCTTGTAGGAAAGCATGGGGTTGCGATTCGAACGGACGTTGGCCGTCGGACGGCGTAAGTAGAGGATCGTAGAGTCTTACCTTATCTATATCACGACGGAGGCTATTAATTTCTCGAAATATTTCGTCCTTGAACGAAATGAGCAGTTCACAGACGTTGCCTTCTCCGTAATTACGCGATCTGTCTACGTATCCGTGCTGTCCGTGCTCGGTTTCATGGTCGGCGATTTGTTCGCGGCTTGACTCTTGATTTATCGTTTCGCGGGTTCGTTCTAGGGCACTATGTTCAGCCCGGAGTTGTGTTTTCTCGGTTTCAAGTTGTCGTGTGAGCGTGTCGCGTTCGGCCTGTAATCGCGCTTTTTCGATCTCACGCTCTTTTCCTATTTCCGCCCGTTCCCTATCCAAGGCTGCGCCCTGTTTCCGCAAGCGTTCCTCTTGTTTCGCGAGTGCTTGCCGCAGCGCCTCCAGCTCCTCTTCGCTGAGCTTTACGCCTTCGTCTCTCTTTGTTGAGCGAGTATCCATAACGGGATGCGGAAGTACAGCGAAGTTAAATAATCGATTCGCGTGGTGAGATTTTATATATCATCCCACCGCTGTCACCAAAATATGTTACGTCCCAAGGTCCAACCGTTGGTAATTGATACTTGGACAAACCGGGGACCAATGGCGGGTAACAAATTGAGAGTTGCGCGTCCTTTCGGTTAAGAAGAAACCTACGGTAATCCCTTCATGAATCTTGCTGGTGGTTCGGTCCGTGGTGCGGGACACGCGGCTCAGTCTGGACTCTGGTTGGTCAGGCTCCTTGTAGGTGCTCGATGATTGGCCGGCGCTGATTCCGCTCGTTCACACACACGATCTCCAAGTTAAACAATAAACGTATACGCGCGGCGGCGTTTATTGTAAAAGGAGAGGTTTCGTCAAATATTATTATATATACGTATTTATAATTGCTCAAAAGTAATTAGTGTATTTTATAACTTCTGCAGTTGCTACACACATATCCAGACTTATGTTATAACTAATAATTAGATGCGGTTAACTAGGAAGATTAAATAAGATGTATCTATGATTAGATTAGATTGCTCACGCGAGTAGAATTTAGGAATTAAACTAGAAATCACGATCTGGAAGAGACTGTTTCTCTTCGACCAGACCTGACCCCGGGAGGTTTTGAACTAACTCCTTAAAACACTCGCTGCTCGCGAGAGAGAGCAAGTCCCGTTTTTTTTTTAACCCGAACGCTTTCAGGAAAAAAGTGCCCCTCCATGCTGATAGGGCGCGTGAGGTGGGGAGAAGATGTCAGGGGCGGTCCCTGCAGTTCTAGTGCCCCGTCGGTTATTGAAGTAAGGAAAAATTTGTAATTTGGCCAGGGACATTCCTGGACAAGTTTTATAAGTACCGCTGACGTGACAGTTGCTGAGGACCTAAACATATCGATTGGCTCATGCCATTCGATTTTTACCAATGATTTGGGCATGAGACGGGTCGCTGCGAAATTGGCTTTTGCACCATGATAACGCCCCTGCTCACACATCGTTGCTTGTGCGCGAATTTTTGGCCAAAAACAACACACTAATGATGCCGCAGCCATCGTATTCCCCATCTGGCCCCCTGTGACTTTTTCTTGTTCCCGAAACTGAAGAGGCCCATGAAAGGACGACGCTACGCTACGATTGAGGAGATAAAGACGGCATCGAAGGAGGAGCTGAACTAGATCACAAAAAATGATTTTTTGAAGTGCTTCGAGGATTGAAAGAAACGTTGGCACAAGTGTATAATATCTGATGGGGATTACTTTGAAGGGGACAAAATAGATATTCATGAATAAATAAATAATTTTTGAAAAAACACAAAATTCGCGATAGTTTTTGAACAGACCTCGTATGATATAGATATATACATATACATTACATCTATATTATAATATAATATTATAATAATATTATAATAATATAATAATAACGATAAAGCTAATAATAAAAATGATATTTAAAAATAATTAAAGAAATTATGATGTTTCTTAATAAGTAAATATAATATTTGTCTCAGCATGGCACTTATTGTTATATGCTTTTCCGTTCTTTTCCGTAGAATTTAAATATTTTATATATTGATCAATCTATATTAACTTACTTATGTTCTCATTCGATCTATACGTGATTTGCGAGATAGACACTTTCTTGTTTTATTCTCGTTCTCTTTAATATTTTTTAGATAACTTCGATAATTAACGTGAAATTAACTTTCATATGTTTTGAATATGATAATATTTTTAATGCATATTTTTAAACTTCTCCGTATTTGTTATACACATATAAAGGGTGTCTCAAAATGACCTGACATTTTAATGTATTAATAAAACATATTATTTATTTGAAAAGTACACATGTTTTTAGTTTAATATAAAGTACAAACATGGAGGTTATATGTGGAACACAATATCCGATAAATGGCCGCCTCGACTCTGTTTGCAAACGTTCATTCTTTTGACAAAATTTTCAATGACATTTTGGCATAATTGCGGACTAATTTCATTAATGGTACGTCTAATTTCTTCCTTCAACTCCGGAATGGTCTGTGGATCATTGGCATACACTTTTCCTTTCAGAAAACCCCAAAGAAAGAAGTCCAATGGCATCAAATCGCACGATCTTGGTGGCCAATTCACATCGCCGCGGCGCAAAATAACGACCATGAAACTTCGTCTGAAGAAATTTCACAATTTCTATGCGTTGCTCGATCGTGTAATTCTCCATGACTAAACCTCAATACTTCCTGATGCCAGTTGTTAAAGATTAGTACGTTACGTTCGCTGCAAAAAAAATGGCGCGCAATTTAAAATGTCAGATCATTTTGAGACACCCTTTAGAAGATGTGAAAAAGTGTAGAAAATGTCAAAAATGTGGGAAAATAAATAGATAGCATAGATGAGTAGATAGATAACGTAGGCAGGTGACAAATATCATAAATAGCCAAATAAATGAATAGATGAAACATCGAAAGGTAGATAGATAATATCGATAGATAGATAGATAACGTAGATATATAAATAAATAATGTACGCAGAGATGCGAAAAAAGTGCGGAAGATGTGCCGAAACATTGCGAAGAAGTGCGGAATAAATGCAAAAAAATACCGAAAAAATACGGAAATGGTGCATAAGATACTTAAAAAGTACAAAAGAGATAGAAGAATTGCGAAAAATATGTAGAAATAATGCAAATAGGTGCAGAACAAATGTAAAAGAGCTGCGGAAGAGGTATCGGAAAGGTGCAAGAGGTGTGGAAAAAGTGTAGAAGAGGTGCAGTAAAAGTTCAAGAAAGATGTAGGATAAGTATAGAAAAAGTGTCAAAAATGTGCAGAAGATGTAGAAAAAAGCGTAGAAAATAAGTGTAGAAAGATACAGAAAAGATGTAGAAAATGCCGAAAAAAGGGGACAAAATTTTACGACGACGAATCTGAATGAATGATATAAATTGGGCTGAAAAATACGTGCGCATATTCATATCTACGCATCGAGTACTCTTACGAACATGATTGTTATCTCATTTTAATTATAAAAATCTATAATCTTCCGCGATATATACATTTTTTTATAACATCAATTTATTTAAACAAAATAATTTTTATTTATATAACCCTAATAGCACAAGACGTTCTCAGGAACATGAATATGTCCCAGAATGTTTTAAGGCATTGACATTCATACCTCCACTGGATGTTTTCAGATCGTCCTTAGATCAAGAAGGATAAGCATAATTTTCACCTATTTTTTCAAATGTTTTGAAGCAATCTCATTTTGTTATATCTAAATTGTCTTTATTTATAAATAGTACGTAATAAAAATTAACATGTCATTTCTTGCTTCTGACATCATAATTTAATATGACTGTGGTGAGTACTTAGGAGTTTTATCTTTAAATACTCTACGAATTATTTTACTGGCTACTAAGCATCTAAAGATAAATTTAAGGAAGCCTAGAATATAAGATCTGACTATGAATACAGACAAAAATCTCAATAAGCAATGTGCAAAATAAAGATACATGTATATTCGCCACAATTAATTTGTTTTTTAACTCATCACGCATCTGCAGTAATTGTATGTTCCACTTAACGTTTCAACACATTCATTGCAAATCACGGATCGTAATATTATTTATATTTGCTACTTTTTCAAGGTAAATCATTTTTTTAATATAAATATTGTTTTATTTTACTATTTATAATATTTTAATATTTTTCCTTATTTTTATTTAAAGAATCTTTCAGGTTTTAGTCAAGGAATTTTTTCAAAAAATGACGGGAAGTCAGGGAAATTCTTTTTCTTTTTTGTTAACAACCCTGCTGATAGGTTCTGTTATTCTCAGTTGCGCCTATTTCCTCTAAATTTCGTACAGCAGAAAGAAAGAAAAATATATCATCTTATAATGTATATATTCAAAGTAAAAGACTTTACACGAGTCCTCTCGATATAAAACGATATTCAAAATTAAGCCTCTCAAGGAGTGAGCCGTTTCGGATCACGTGGAAACATAGATACTTTGCGAATATTGTCCAAACCAAGGTACAGCATCACTACGCGCTCCATGCCGATGCCGCCACCGGCATGTGGCGGACAGCCATATCTGAAGGCGTCAATATACGACCTGATTTTCTCAATATCTGAAACAAACGATTTTGTTATTGTATAATTTATAATTAAAGCATAAAAGAAATATCTGCGAAAAATGCGTTGTATTATCGCCATAAATAATAATAGCTAAATTTCCTTAATCACAGAGGCGAATAGTAGGAAAAATAAAAATCGCAAATAATTATTAAATATGGAAAAAACAATTTGTAAACAATTTCGATTTTCATTTGATTTAAATCAGATTTCCAAAATTTTAAATATTTGCAAAAATTATCGCGTGCAAACATCTCTACTCACCAATTCCATGATGCTTAGCGCGTTCGGTAAGAAAATCTGGATCGTGAATACGTTGTGCGCCAGATATAATTTCCTCACCTCGCATAAACATGTCGTACGAATTGGATACTTTCTACAATGCAAGATCGATAGTTATTAAGAAAAAGAAAATACTATGTGCAATTATGCAGTATAAGAATACTTTACAGGATTATTTGGATCCGGCATAGTATAGAATGGTCTTACAGCAAGAGGATATTTATCCAAAATATAAAAGTCTGTATCATACTGAAAAAAAAAACATTTGTAACATTTACATTGATTTTTTTTATATAAAAAGAAATTTAAGACGTACAATTGCAGAGTAAAGTTAAATCAATAACTACATTGAGGAATTAAAAATAAATTTTGATTTCATTTTTTAGGACCAATTGCATCAAAGTTACTTTGATTTTATATAAGCGAGAATTAAAACTGTCTCTCTCTCTCCCCCCTCTCAGAGAGAGGGGGGGGGAGGAGGAAAATTTTTAAACCCCGCTTAAAGTTGGTGCAATGAGATTTAAAAATCCTTACATTTGTAATTTTGTATCTTTATCTCTATAATACTAATACCTTTATTGTTGAATTTTGGTCTATCTTAAAATTATCTAGTATCTTACTTTGTTCTTAATGAGTTTTCCCAGGAGCTTTTCATCTGGCGTCGACAAATCATCCTCTTCCCCAAGAGTCACACCCGCTTCTGCCAATAATTCGATCGCCTGTGGATACTCCAATTTCAAGGCTGGCTCGAGAAACTTGAAAGGCTCTACTGGATACTGTTGACTAACTGCCATTATATCATCTGCATAACTGTTAAATCCCAATGAGATAAATTAATATCATAAATTACAAGAACTTATAAGAATACATCGAGAACAAACGAATAATAAAAATAAATATATTATATAACTAACTTATCGCGTAATTCTTTAAATAGTTCGGTGAACATCTGTCCAATAGTGTCTACCACTTCGTGATAATGATACTTGAAGGCCATCTCCAGATCAAGACCTACAAATTCTGTCAAATGTCTATGCGTATTGGAATCTTCCGCTCTGAAAACTAATTGCAATATTCTTAGCAAGTATTGTTAAAGATATTAGCTTGCATAGTATTCAAAACGTGATTTCATTTCGAAATTTTATAGTTATGTAACATAAACTATATACTAAATGCACGCTAAATCATAAGCATGTTCTGAATTATGATAATATTCTTGAAGCTTCCACGGGTGCTTTCTATATGAAGATTATCCGTTTCGCGTTTTTTCCTCCGCGTCCAGATCCATTCTTGGAATGTCAACGTTTCATGAATCTTCATCAGGGCAGTCCATTTCATCAGGGCGAGGAGCAACCTGATACTGAGTTGTTTCCCCCTCCGGGCCATTCCTTTTTATATTACGCTTAGAGTGCTGGGGGAAGGAAGAGATGTCAAACAGATCGGATTGGCAGGATATTAAACAAATACAACATCCGAACTATCTTTAAATTACCCAAAAAGATAGGACAAATCTTAAGAAACTTTAAAGATCAAAGACCTCCACTTAACTCTGCAGGAGTATACAAAATACGAAGGCAAGTCAATAAGTTTTTAGAAAATCTGTCAGAGGGCACTCGCAGTTATGTCACATTACTTTTTGACAAGTAGCATTATTAAGTAGCATTTCAGCTGATTACTGTCAAATTTTGAGCGAAATTCATCGCATGGTTTCATTTCTGTAGACGATTAAAGCGAACAACCTTTGTATTTTTTGCAAAATGGAACAAAACAAGTTTTATGCATGATCAAACATCTACATATGAAAGGTTTAACACCGAAAAAAATCAAAGCCGAGTTGGATAATGTTCATAGCACATCTGCACCAGCGTTTGCGACTGTATATAATTGAGTGAATGAATTTAAATGTGTCGTACATCCACATGTGATGCACCTCGTTCAGGACGTGCAATTGAGGCTGCTACGCCAAAAATCATCGATAAGATCCAAGATATTGTTTTGACTGACGTGAAAGTGCGCTTGTTGAGGTCACAGGCATATCACATGGCACAGAGATTTCAATTTTGCACGAAAAATTGAGTATGAAAAAGCTATCGGCAAGATGGGTGCGTTTGCTCACTGTGGACCATAAGCGCGACCATGTGACGATTTCAAAACGATGTTTGGAGATGTTTCGACGTAATCCAGATGAATTTCTGTGTCGATTTATTACTGTGGACGAAACATGGATCCATTACTTCACACCCGAGACGAAGGAACAGTCAAAACAATGGACTTCACCGAGTGAACCAGCTCCGAAGAAGACGAAGACCGTGAAGTCGGCCGGAAAAGTGACGGTCACAGTTTTTTGGGATGCACGCGGTATAATTCATATCGATTACCTTCCGTCGAAGCAAACGATCAATAGCGATTATTACGCAGCTTTATTGGACCGTTTCAACATTTTAAACAAAAAACGTCCCCATTTGGCGAAGAAGAAAGTGCTCTTTCATCAAGACAATGCACAGGTTCATACGTGCCCGGCACTGATGGTCAAATTCAATGAATTTCGCTATGAATTGCTTCCTCATCCAGCATATTCGCAAGATTTAACCCCCTGCGATTTCTTGTTTTCAAACCTGAAGAAATGGTTCAGAGGAAAGAGATTCACCACCAGAGAACAGCTCATCGCCGAAACAGAGATCGCTGAAACACTTATTTTGAAGGGTGAATAAATCATATTATTCTCCAACTTAAAAAAGTTGGAGAATCGTTGGATCAAGTGTACCGAGCTGAAAGGAGACTATGTTGAGAAATAAAAATAAATCGATCAAAAAAATGTGTTTTACTATATTTTTCTAAAAACTTGACTTGCCCTCGTACCTTGTTCCTGCGGGCAAATATACATTGGAGAAACTGGGAGAATAATCAACCTACGAATAAAAACACCAACATGATGTCAGGCTAAAACACGTCACGCAATCAGCATTATCAGAATATAACATCGAAATAGGACATCAAATACTATTTGACAAAACGACTACAATAGCCAACATTATATTGCTTTCCAAGAAAGTATAGAGAAGCCATAGAGATATAAAAACGCCCTAACAATCTAAATAGAGATAATGGCTACAATATAAATAAAATATGGAAAATCATTCTCTCGGTTATTGAAGACTGACCAATTCCCCACCTCCCACTCCACCCCATCCTCAACCATCTCTCTTCTTTCCTCTACCACTCCAACAAGTAGCGTAATATAAAAAGGAACAGCCCGGAGGAACAGCTCAGTATCAGGCTGCTCCTCGCCCTAATGAAGTTGACTGCAAGGTTTACAAAAGCTTTACCAAGAATGGATCTATACATGGAGGAAACCCACGAAACGCATAATCTTCATATTCTGAATATTATAAGTTATTATATTTGAAATATTATTATATTTGAAAAATGTTTTTTAATCTTTTATAAGGCTTCATTTTTCTGAAGAGGGGGGGAGGGCTAAGAAAGAACTCTCTCTCTCTACTCTCAACTTCCAAAATAACATTCTGTGCATATACTATTGAAATAAAATTGGATTAAAAAAGAATAGAAGGATTGTTTGGTATTAAGAGAATGAGTTAAGAGTATAGAGGAGAAATAAAGTCTCTTTTCTAGGCAAAATTCTACATTTTTTCTATCCATTGGATTTTTCCAACCAATTCTTTTCCTCCCTATGATATAATATTCATGCTTTTAGATCAATTAAATCGTCTTTATATATTTCGAGTCAAGATATTAATCCTGTCAATGACTCGAAAAATTTGCGCATTCTAGATAACGTTCAAAGAGAATATTTCTATTGGATGTGATATACCTGCTCCAACAGTAAAAACTTTATCAAAATCTGCGGCAATTGCCATTTGTTTATACAATTGTGGTGATTGAGCTAAGTAAGCATTGCCTTTAAAATAAGACACTGTAAATACATTCGCTCCACCTTCACTGGCTGCAGAAATGATTTTAGGAGTGTGAATTTCCACAAAGCCCTAAAAAGAATAAATAAAATAAAAGAAAACATTTTACCGAAAATGTCACTTATACCATCAATGCTCACCTTCCTTGTCAGAATGTCCCTAAAGAGTTTACAAACACCAGCTTCCACCTTGAAAATCGCTTGATTGGCTGGAGTACGTAGATCCAGAACTCTATTATCCAGTCTGGTATCCTGATTCACTCGTACGTTCAACGTCGTCTCATCCACCTCGCCAATAGGTCTTGCGGCGTCTTCTATTTGTAAAGGAAGTTGTGACTTTGCAGCACTTACCACAAATATTTCCTTCAAATGAACTTCAACATCTTTTTGCGAACACGATTCGATTTTCG
This sequence comes from Acromyrmex echinatior, assembly GCF_024713525.1. NCBI lineage: Eukaryota > Metazoa > Arthropoda > Insecta > Hymenoptera > Formicidae > Acromyrmex > Acromyrmex echinatior. The sequence continues at coordinate 9,765,519 of NC_141868.1, forward strand.
AGGGCACAGGCATCACTATGGCCATGACATCGATTATGGATTCTTTTGTGATGCTAAATGAAACAGAATGTTAGTACTTTAATTCTGATTCTCAAAGCGCTTATAAAGCGTTAACAAAGCACTAAAAAAAACGCATAATCGCTTTTTTAGCGCTGCTGTGCTACTTGGATTGATTTTATGATATAGGTTTAGATTTTACTTGTTTAAGATTTTACTTGGATATAAATTTTATCATTTGTTTGCTGATTTCTTCATTCACAGCAGCTAATCCTTGTACAGTATACGATTGTTGTCTTAATACGACAAAGCATTGCCTGCCTGTAAAATGAGAGAGAGAGAGAGAGAGAGAGAGAGAGAGAGAGAGAGAGATACAAGATTAAAGTTTTTTATTTGTATATAATTACAATGAAATAACATTATTCACCCTTTGCACGACTAGTGTGTAAGCGACCTCTGAGCCAAACCACTTGATTCTCTAGATTTTTATCCAGATTCTTGATTGCTGTAAATTTTCTATCCTCGAATTTCTCTTTACTCTGAATCATATTCATCTGTCCATATTTTCCCAAAGACACATCCTCAGATTCATTTGTAGATTCTTGCTGAGAATGCTGATATCAACCACAATATTTATTTATTGATTTGTTTTAGAATAAATTTATTATGTATAAAAAAACATTTTAATTCGATTTTACATAAAATTTGAAAACATTTGTTTAATTGGCAAAAACGGACAAACTTAATTTTTCTTGATAAACACTTACAGATTGAGCTTTTCTTTCTGCCTTTTTTGCCGCTTTTTGTAGTTCCTTTTGCTGCTTTTTAAGCGCTTTTTTAGACATCTCATCTCTTTATATAAAAAAAAAATAAATCTTTTAATATTAGAAGTATTGATCATTAGTATTAAGTGATCGATTATATGAATCAAAACATAAAATTGAGTATTTATGACTCAAATGTAGTATTATCAATTATTATTAATTATATTAACAAATGTCAGTTGACATGAAACGCAGAAACATTTTGAAGTTTAAAAGATATACATAACATTTATTTGAAATCTGCTTCAATTTGTAAATACTTAATACAAGGTATTTGTCGAAATTATGCAAATAAATTAGTTATACTCGTTTCTACCAATGTAATTTTGATCTTAATTTCAGTTCGAATAACTCTTCATCTTTTTATAGTAATAACAGGCTTGCTGCCGGCTCCCAAAAAAATGAGAGTAGTGAGTTTTGTATTCGAAATAATGAGAGAAAAGTGCAATTTTTTTAAACATTGAGCAACAAGGTAATTTGTTTTAAATTTGATTAAAATTGTATAGAATGGTATCTAAGGATTAACACTTTATTATTTTAAATATATTATCGACGATATTTTCATTATTTAATATTCCATTAAATTTAAAGGCACTTCTGAATTTAAAAAATGGTTTCAATACAACACGTTTCAATACATTCGGCAGAGAAGACGACAAAATTCTACTAACAATAGCATCTAAATTCAGAAAATGAAACTTAGGAATGAAACGAATATCTGGAAACAAAGTTATTATTTTCAAATTAAATATAATTATCATTTAATATCTAATTTATTAAAATTCTATAAGTTTATTTAAGTCTTTCATAATCAATAAAATTAGAACATATTTAAATCTTTATAATATTATATAATTTTCCCTTATATTGGATTAGAGGAAAAATTCTACGTATTTTGTTAGCTTAAAAGTATATATAGAATATCTTCATTAAAAACGAACAAAATTTAAATTTAAAAAATGATTTTAAAGCTTGAAATCTCTATTTTTGAATGGTGACTATATTTTTTTAATTTGTGTAAGTTTTGTAATTTTTACACATATAGAAAACTACGAGCTAAAAAAAAGAGGAAAATTTTTCTTCTTACTTTATGAATCTGCAAAAAAAAATTTGCGAAAATTTTCAACTATCTATATCGTGAAAGTTTGGAGTTTTCCTTACAAAATCGTTTTTTAAAAATATTTCTACGATTTTTTGTTCTTGAATTCACAAGTTAAATAAAAAAAACATAATAACTTTGATTGCTCATATAACTCCATTAAAAATTATCGTATTGCAATTAAAAAACAGATTAAAGCTAAGATGTTACTCTATTGAGTGGTATAATTGCTAATTTAAAAAAATAGAATATATAAATTTGAACTAAAAATATGATATTACTATCCTTATAATTATTGCACAATGGTCAATAATTAAAAAAAATAACAGTAAATCACATTTTTATAACTCAAATTTCTATATATTTTACATTTAAAAAATTAGCATGATATATATATATATATATATATATATATATATATTATTCGATAAAGCAAAATTTCACCTTTAAGAATATGTTTTATTACGGTGATGATTTTTAATGGAGTTATTATGAACAATCAAAATCAGAATGCTCTTTTATTTAATCCGCGTGTAACTTGGTAACAAAAAATCGTAAGAACATTTTTTAAAAACGAATTTTTAAAAAACTTTTAAGCTTACGTCAGCTAATCGAAAATTTCGCAACAAATATATTCTGTATATAATTTGAGCTAACAAAAACAGAACTTTTTCTTCAACTCAATATTATTTGGTATAATAATGCAATAAGTTTTACGCATTTGTACAAGTAATATCACATTTTCTAATAAGTTTTTCATACTGATAAAGCTATCTTACATGGCACAAGTACATATAGCAACATGACAACACTTTTCGTGACTAGCGCAATAATTGATTTAATTTATGTGGATTGGAATAACTATAAATTATAATGAAATGCTTAATTGAAAACCTTCCTTAAATAATTAATAACAAAGTAAAAGATCCCGCTACCATATATTACAGAAGATTCAAATTATTCAAATCTATACTCACAAAAAAAGGAATGAAAACACGCAGCAAAAATTTAAAAAATGTATAACTTATTAGACAGAAATTATAGCAAACATAGAAATAATACAATTTTATCGGAAAAAAGTGAGAATATGAGTTTTTTACTGAATAAGTAAGTAAAAATGAGCCTTCTTCAAAGTGATGAATAAAGTGAAGAATAAAGTGAGAATAATGACTCAGCAGCAAGCCTGTAATAAAAAAAAAAACGTTGAATAAAAATTTATAAGTTCCCAAATAGCAAAATGTTAGTAAGATGTCGACAGATTGGTCAGAAGATTAGCAGATTTGATCAGAAGATGTTAGCAAATGATTGATCACAACTGACGTCGCATTCTGCTCCTATTCTGCTGACAGAACCTGTTAACATTCTATGCAAACAGCAAAAATCAAACAGAATCTGCCGACAGAATCTAATAGCAGATTGCAAGCACAAACCGAGCAGAGTCTGTTGACATAACTTGACAGCACATTAGCAGCAGAAACAGAGCAAGATCTGTCATTTTTATTTAAATCAATCTAGTTTCTTATAACAAATTTTGCATACATATGTATAAATGGTTATATATTATTATATATAATTATATATTTATATATATTGGAAACAATCAATACAGTTTTATTGCTAAAATATTATTGATCAGCTTGACATTTCAAAATACACATAAGAAAGTTATAAAATAGTCAAAAAAATATTCGGAGATTCAGAAAGCACACTCCGAAGAGCTTAGGAATCTCTTTAGGAGATTTGCCTATTTGATTTACATACTGGATTTACGTCCAGGGATCCTATAAGAATATACCAATTCTTATAGAACTCCTGGACGTTTTCTTCTTACGAAAAGCAAGTCCATCTCATGGCGAGGCCGGCTATGAAAATGGCAGATTTTGCTTGGTTTCTGCTGTCAATCTGCCGTCAGATTATGTCAGCAGACTCTGTTCAGTTTCTGTTATCAATTTGCTGGCATAGCATGTCACCAGGCTTTGTTATATTTTTGACAGCAACTTGTTGACATTGTCTGATAGTACAAACTGTGTATAATTTGTTGCCTTTCTATAATTAGAAATTGGAATTAAGCAGACTGCTCAAAATCTGTCTCTTCAGATTTGGCTACCTGGGTTAATCTATTGGTAGAAACAGGCATTAGCAAATAATAATATAATTAGGGTTACATCATATAAAACCAATATGAAAAATCAAGAATGAAATTGTAACTGTTTTTTTTTGTAAAAATAGGGAAATATAAGCAATACATATTTTAAAGCATCACTTTTCGGAGCTACTAATTTTTTATAGCACAAATTAGGATATTTCACTTATAAAAAAAACTCAGATCACTTAAAAAATCATCCAAGATCAGGATGTATCCTGCTAAATCCTGATGGATGATAATAATATTATCCTAATAATAATAAAATTGAATGCATACCCTATCGGAGGACACTCCACTAGTTTATCTACATCCATCTGTAAAAGATGACACATGGATTACATCATATTGGTATTGTAATACTTGCAAATGCTTATATGACATGTGCTAGCATATATATAATATTTAATCCTAGCTATACACACTGGGGTCCCTAGTACAAAAAAAATTTGCTAAATCAAAATACTCTTTTTCATGTTTCTAAACTTTTTTTTTTCTTTGAATCTATATATCTTGAAGCTCTTTAATTCTATCGACTTTTACATATTATAGGCTTGTTTCTTAATCAATTTTCTATCGATTGAAAAAAAAAAATTAATGAAATATGTCCATTTTTACAGAAATTATAGTAACAAATATGGGTGGGATCCTAGGAATCCTTGTGTGTACATCAAAGGTAGATATAAAAAAAGTGTATAGATGTCAATAGTCTCTATCTCTCCTGTATAAGTTATTTAAAAAAATATATATATATGTATATATTACTAATATATACCCATCTAAATATACATCTTTAAAATTTTAATTTTGTATTTTTAATATATTTGACCCAATTATGTTGAAGAACTTGTATGTGTATGTTAAACTTTTCAAAAGATGTATGCCCAAAGAATGTAAACGTAACAATCATTTCGAATAATTTATCATTCAAAAACTCGATTCAATAAGATAATTTTTTTGTACTTTGATGATAACTGGATAACAGAATAGAAACATTTATATAGTTTAAATATTGATAAATAGATATCATGTAGTAACATCCTGCGTTTTGGTCTATATGAGATCCTTTAATGTTTATTTTCTTAATATATGTTAATGGTAAAAACAGTAACATATTGAAATAAATATATGAAAAAATATGATATATACAAGATGTTAAAATAAACATTGTTGATTACCATTAATGATGTTTATCAATGCAATATAAAATAACGATTATAAAATTATACTATAAAAATAACAATGTGCGAGACAAGGAAACAAGGTCGTGAATAACCTAGACTAATGCTACAATACCATACTAGACGTGGTATAAGCAGAGAGAGAACATGATAACTTGTAATTGTAAAATGTTGTTGCGTACTACCGCCCTCTGAAGAAGTGGATGTTAACTACACAATAATATCCACCTTTTTGTAGTGCTCCTAATGGAAATAAATCGCTAAAATCGTTGAAATCTTTATTAATTTAATCGAATTAATCAATTTAATCTTTATTAATTTAACTACAATACGAGGAAAATAAGGGTACATTCGTTTATGCAGTGGATAGCGCATCCTCTGCTTTTTTATCTGTTGGTTACCTAAATTTACCGAATGGATCTCTACATGAATAGCTGCTAATATGTCGTATTGGATTGTATTTTCCAATAGATAATCTGGAAAAGTTGAGCTGATCGAAAATTAAGTCCAGGGGCCCTATTCTTGAACAAATATCGCATACAGAGATAGCAATTCCGTATATAATCGATCAATCCAATCGAGAAATTGTCATTTTCATATGTAAAAATTATATATGTATATATGTGCTCAAAAATAAGGCATCAGTTTCACAACTCATGGTTAAAGCGGAGAGCACTTTTGCATAACACATAAAACATGAGACATAAGAAAAGCAATCAATTAGAGTTCTTTATTTTACGAAAAGAAAGGAAATAAAGGACTTTGATTGGTTCATTTTCTTATGTCTCATGTGTTATGCAAGAGTCTGTGCTTCCCGCTTAACTCTTAACTGAGATTCAACTTATTCCTCATCTCTTTCTAATGCTAGAATTGGAAAGATATGAAAAGTAAGTTGATCCTCGATTAAGAGTTAACCATGAGTTGTAAAATTAGGTTCTAAATAAAACATCCGAAAATATTAAATAAAACTCCAAAATATTACAAAATTTATTTATAAAAAGTTCATAATTCTTATATATATATGTATATATTTTTAATCTAATCCAAAAAAGGTGTAATTTTTAGGTTTAATCTGATCGCAAATACAAATTAGCAAACTTCACATTTTTTCCATTATATATCTTATGTTGCATTATTTTCACTTTAGTAGGATCGATTTCGACAAGTTGTTTTTAACCTTTTTTATTTTTTAAATATTTTAATAAAATTCGTTTTTAGTAATACAATCGGCTATTATAGCTGGCAATATTATGAACAGCAAGATATCTGCAAAGGCAACTGCAGCGCAGTTTATCATTCATTTACGCAGTACTGCGAGCAGAGCATCCTGGGCTACGTTCGGATTCCTACCTGGGTGTCCCCCGAATGTCATATCATCTTTGTTGTTTACTGAACATTAAATAAGGATGACATGACACCCGAGGAGCACCCAGGTGGGAATCTGAACGCAGCCCTGAGCAGGACCTCCGAGATAACTGCGCAGATGGTATACATCCCTGCGTAAACGAATGACAAACTGCGCTGCAGTCGCCTTCGCAAGTAGAATAAACGAACGACATCTGCAGCAGTAACTGCATAAACGAACGCACTCTAATTGATTCGTCCATTCCTTGAAGTGCCTTTTTATGCGACGTTGGAATTCCTTGAAGTGCCTTTTCATGTGCTTGTTTTCTAAGCTACGTTCTAAAATTTCCTCTCTGAGGAAGATTTTACTCTATATGCTATAATATATATGCTAGTATATATTATATGTATATTATATGTTTCACGTAAAATTTTCCTCGGAGAGAACGTTTTGGAACATAACCCTAGCGTCAAAAGGATCATGATTACAATTGTTGCCAGCGACAACTGAAATCTATGAAAAGGATTTAAGCCTTAAACACAATGCGATAGCGATAGCGATAAGAATAATATGATTTCAACCTATCGGAAAGTGTATATTCCAGTGTATCTGATTTCTGACAGATTGAAATCGTGTTATTTCTATCGCTATTCTTTCGCATTATGTTTAAAGGCCATTCTACATTAGTCGTATCACAGACGTCGCAAGTCACAAATTTATTACTTCAGCCAATCCGATGCTTTAATTTTAAAGTCGCATGATGCTTACGACGCTTCCAACACTGTGATACGACCAATGTAGAATGATCTTAAGGTTTTACAGCGTCGAATTTGAGCGACAACTTAACCTATTTTGAAACAATAGTAGCTCTATAATAGTAGTTAGGGCTGCCGCACACAAAATTTATATAACAGTAAGTTAAAACGTGAAGTTAAGCCAATGAGCCAATCAGGATACGTACTCTAATGGAAATAGAAATTGCAGTTGACTTATCTATAAGGAGAGTTTTAACCAGTTGAAATTCATCTTATTACGAGATTGGATAAGTTTACTATTATTTCCATTTCCGTTAGATTACGTAATCTAAAGCATCTATTCTGATTGGTTCATTGGTTTAAGTTCACATCTTACACATACTGTTACGGAATTTTGTGTGTGGCAGCCCTTAAGTTTATTCTAAATAGTCGTAAGCGATTGTAGTTTTAAGAATTGACCAATCAAGTCGAATGTGAGGAGAATATTTGACTGTGATTGGTCAATTCAACTACGCTTACGACTATTGTAAAATAAACTTTAAGCTAGTCACACACACTTTCCGTAACAATAAGGTTTTCGACCAATCGGGTTGCTCAATTGTTACGGTAAAGAATAAGATTGCGGAATAGAGAATGCATTATTGAAACAATCACTCAGCGCTATTCTGCATTTGATGTTGCGGAATAGCGAGTGCGTCATTGTTCTTGTAATAAACCGTCCTATTTTGAGAGGTTAAAATAATTTGATGCTGATTGATATGATGAAATTGCGTAATGTCGAGACGAATGAAACAAAATGACAAAATCTGAGTGCATAAATATAGATATCAAGATCAAAAAAAACAATGATGCATTACGTGCGATTTCAGTGTGCCCTTTTCCGCACTTTTTCATCACGTCAGTTTTGTGTGCTATGTTCACACGAGGCGGAAAAATGACAGTAAATGCGTTAAAGTTAAAAAAATTGTCATGAAATTGTAAATATTAATTGTAAAACATTAAATATTATAACAGCGATAATTGTTTTTACAATTTGAAAAATTATATTTTATTTTAATAAGCAAATTATTAATGAAGTTAGTAATTTTTAAATTATATTTATGTTGAATACATCTTTGATGCATCATGTGAACATAGCATACAAAACTTGCGTGATAGAAAAGTACGGAATAGCGCTGATTGGTTGCTTCAATGACGCATTGTGTATTCCGCAGTCCTATTCCGGACGGTGTGATTTCACCTTTACGGTTATTGTTACGGAAAGTGTGTGTGACTAGCTTAATGCATGGTCTACAATGGACAGTAACAGTAGTTAAGGAGACGTAGAAATCGATCATCATAATTGATTATTTTTCTTACATTCAACTATGATTGGTCGATTTCCTTCCCAGAGATCCACTATTGCTATTGCCCATTGTAGACCACGCATTAGAGATTTAAGTTACTTGACTTTTTATAGTAGTAGTTTATAGTGGCAAGTATTATTATCTTGCGTTTTAGTTTTCACTTTGACATTATTATTGCTCCCTATATGTATGCATACAAGGAATAGTAAAATCAGAATTTATCTTTCAATTTAGAATTATTTTTTCACCTTTTAATGTAAAAGGAGAAAGATAAATTTTAAATTTAGCTACCGACGAGATATTAAAGATCGACAATCTTGGATAAATTTTCGGCGATATAAAAAGGACCCGGAGGTAATTGTAGAGCGTTGTCATTATCAACTGCTTTAACTGCTCCAAAGATAAATTTTACCTTATGTAATCACTATTTTATCATCAGAAATGTATTAAATCGATAAATCTAAGAATGTACAGAGAATGTGAAAGATAAAACAGGATTAAGCATCTGAGTAAAAAGCATCTACCGTAGCATCTACGGTAACATCTATCGTAAAAAATAAAATATTTTATAATTTTTTCTAATATTATTCTTTTTGAATAAAGTAAGGAACGCCGAACGGTTAAGTTAGATGTTACGAATATATTTAATCAATTTATTTGTTTCAAATGATTGCGCGCCGATAATTGTCGGACTTTCAACACAATCATTATGAAACGTTTTAATAATCTTCTCTAAATAAAACTCCTAAAAAACGGAGAAAAACTTATTGCGAAAAATATTACCTCAGCCAGGGTTCGAACCTAGTACCTCTCAACTTGCTTGGGAAGAGTGTCTTAGCCAATTCGACCACTAGGGCGTTTCGAAAATATTCCTCGCAATAATCGATATGTATAGAGAGAATGCGTTATTTAGGCCACGTATATAAACATTATAAGAAGAACGACCGTGTATGAATAAATCAAATAAAATAAAGAACGCCGAACGGGGAGGGGGGGGGGGGTCAAAGTTAGATGTTACAAATATATTTAATCAATTTATTAAAACGTTTGAAAGTTTTCTAGAAGCTTCCAAAAAACATAAACTTGACAATCACCTCGTCAATAAAGGCAAAAAATGTAATCAATCTGCATATTATACGTACAAAATTCTAACCGCCAAAACGACAATCACAGTCAGATTAGTCACAGCGCACGCGTGCTCGCATGACGCGAAATGCGTAACACACCGACACCCCAATCAGGATTCCTGATTTGGCGGGCGCGCATGACAATAGCGTACCGCTTGGCCATCGCGGTCGAGAATTGTCAATTTCGACCTGAATCATGAGGGTCACTTCAATTTTTATAATTTTCTAGAATCTCATAAGCGATTAAAAAAGAAAGCCTTTGTTCTACCAACGAAATAAAAGGCCAAATCGATCTGCGATTCAAGCTTTTTCGTCTTTTTTCGGCCAAATAAACGCTTCTTCGCTTTTTCCGATTAAAGAACACTCTGAAAAAAGTATAATCGCCTATACTCAGCCAGAAAACCTCCGCGTTCGATCAAGGATTCGTGATCAAGGATTCATGTAAGTCGAACTGTAGTTCAAATCGCCTTCTCTCGCTCAAATTTTTCTCGCTGTCGCTCTCGCTTTGATTCGCTCTCGAACATTGCTGATCCTTCGAGTCGGATTTGCCTTCGCCGATTTTATTGCTCATTCGAGAGTACCATCACGTTCAGTGCGCGTTATACCTAAAAGAACAAAGAGAGAACGTAAGTAAGTAAAATCATAAGTGATGAAATAAATACCTTATTGACCACTCAGAATGACATCCACGGTCGCATGGCCAGATCAGTGACTAATTTAAAGAAGATGGGGATAACCAACATCACTCTCCACGCCGTCGAAACCCGCTTAGCGCTTCTCGATCAATTGTGGACGAAGTTCGAAAGACCGCACGAGCACGTTATAAGGAAGCCTACGATGGAAGTGAGTACAGTACGTCTCAATTCGCGGATTCCGCTGAAAATACTTACGTGCAGCAGCATAGCCTGTTGAACGATTATTTGATAAAGCTCAAAGCTGAGAAGTCAAATACAGCTTCTCCGAATGAATCAGGAAACGATTTTTCCATCAAATGACGCGTTGCCGCGTCAGAAAATCCGATCATTTTCGGGCGCGTTTGAAGACTGGTCATCGTTTCGAAACACATTCTTGTTCATCGTCGGTAATGATCCGTCTATCTCAAACGTAGAGAAATTCCATCACTTAAAGCATTGCTTAGAAAGATCCGCGGAAGCATTGATACGTCCGTTAGCCGTAACCGGAGATAATTATTCTCGTGCGAGGGCGCTGTTGTGCAAGCATTACGAGAACAAAAAAGAGTTATCGCGCTTCAATTTTTGCACGTTCACCGCAGTGCAGAAAATGAAAAGCGATACCGCCGAAGAACTTAACCACATTTATAATGCCGCGATCAGTGCCGTGAATGGTCAAGAAAGCATCGGAAGACCATTTAATTCGTATGGCTTTGACTTTTTCAATCACTTCATCATTGAGCTCTTCGATCCGAAGACTCGTCTCGAGTGGGAATCTTACACGAGCGGTTCCACGGACTTGCCAGATCACGATACCTTGATGGACTTTATTATCAAGCAAACTCTCAAGGCCGCAAAACCAAAGATCATCAAGGTCTTCGGAGATCCACCGCGAATCGTACGTCGCTAAATGTGTAGCTCCCGGCTGTGTTCTGTGCAAAGGTCGGCATAATGTAATGATGTGCGAACAATTCAAGTTGAAATCCGCATCCGAACGAAAATCCTGAAACATACCGGTTGTGTTACAACTGTCTCGATGGTTCGCATCCAATCGCGAAGTGCCAGTCAACGAAGACGTGCTTTACGTGTAAGGCGAGACATCACACGCTCCTACACGAAGCGTATGTCACTACGAAGCTCGCCGACGTAAGCGCGTTGATTGCTATACGCCAAGACGACGAATGCAAGGCCATTCTACTCGCTACCGCAAGAATTACTGTCGATGATCGCCACGGGAATCCTCACCCGATTAGTGTCTTAATCGATCAAAGATCGGAAGTGTCTTTGATCTCTGAGGCGCTAGTCCAGCGCTTACGCCTGCCGCGATCCCGCGCGGCAATTTTAATTTTCGGGATCGGTGGCTCGGGTTCCTGTCGCGGAAAGGTATCTCTCAGTCTCACCTCCAGGATAAATGGAGCTCGAGTTATCGCTTTTATCCTGCCACGTCTTTCGCTATATCAAGGAGCAGTTATGACATGTAAGACTACATGGCCTCACATTGAAGGTCTCCAGCTGGCTGATCTGCAATTCTCGGCTCGATCCCATCGAGCTGTTACTCAGCGCAGAAGTATGCTCTATCATTTTACAAGAGGGCCTTCGAAAGAGCGATCCGCACACTCCCGTCACTCAGTGCACTCTGCTTGGATTCTCTCGGAAGACTGCGGCAAGAATCTTTCAGTGTCTCCACACCGCTCCTTCCAGTGCACTGCTGACCATGAGCTGACACGCTCGTACAACGTTTTTGGGAGCAGGAAAAGGAACCTTCCGCCTCAGTGTCCATCACGTCAGACGAGCAATGATGCGAGGAAATCTTTGCTCGAACTCACAACCGCACAGCTACAGGAAGGTATGTCGTGCGACTGCCATTTGCCGCGCTGCCAGCAGCACTCAGTGACACCCGCCAATCAGCCAAGCGACTGCTCACCGCCATGGAGCGTCGGTGCGAATGTGACGTTCGATTCGGACACCTGTACCACGCCTTTCTAAAAGAATACGAAGAATTGAATCACATGGAATTAGTGCCAAGGTCATCAGAGTCACAAGCAAGATGCTACCTATCTTACCATGGAGTGCTCCGAGAATTGAGTTCGTTGACCAAACTCAGGGTAGTATTCAATGAATCTCAGAGTACAAGGTTCGGTAAATCACTAAACACTCAGTTATTAGTCGGCGCTAACCTGTTGTCATCGCTTGCCGATGTACTGATCCGGTGGCGGTGGCACTGATACGCGATCGCGACGGATGTTGAAAAAATGTACTGCCAAATTCTTGTGACGCCCGAGGAGAGATTATTAACGCATTCTCTGGCGTCATTCAGTCAGCGATTGAACACAACGACATACGATTTGTCGTGCGCGCCATTTCTCGCTATCCGCACACTTCGTCAGCTTAACGATGATGAAAACGCAAGATTTTCGCGAGGTTTCGCCGCACTGAGACACGACTGCTACGTCGACGATATTGTAACCGGAGCGTACATTAAAGAAGAGGCAATCGCGATACAATCCGAACTCATCATACAAGCCATGGCGATTGTGTGAATTGCAATACGCGATGAATCTTTGTTACACGAAGATCGTGACGCATGCACTGCTGCAAATTGCGATAATGTATAACGTAACGTTTGTTGTCATACACAGTCGCTAAAAGTTTATCCTGCTTGCCAGGTTTATCATGCGTTGAACAGAATAGCAGGTCAATGTGTTCGTCGTGCAAACGCTCCGGATATTCTAAGTCGAACCTCAAGAACAAATCATGAGCGATCGCGTTAACGTCAAAGTCCGAGACGTTATCGACCCATCGAAATTTGGTATATGGCAATGGTTGACACATCGCCCATCCGTATAGATTATTAACATCGAAATACATCAAATAGAAGGTTTCGATAGGTCATACGACTGTATATATTTGTTATTGACTCATGCGTACCTGCTGGAACATTGACTAAGACCGCCGCGTATATCGCGCTCGATAAACATCACCATATCGATGTCAGTGAGCAGTTCGAAATTTACGCATATATGTTTCAGCATAGGATCCCACGTAAAACTTGGTAAAGTATAATAATACGCAGGGTCGAGACTGTAACTTTCAATATAATTATCGTGAAAATTTTCAAATATGCGGCTAACAGCAACACGTCCGTTTTTAAATATAGTTCGCTGTATTTATCCAAGGTTTGAACAGAGAACTGTTGCCAAATGTTCATGGCGTGCGCGTAATCGCTTTCGAATACAGTGTCATCGGTTAAGGAACTGTAGAATAAATCGCGCGGTGGTAAACACGTATCCTGCGGCTTGTCAGCGTAATCAATGTATGGAAAAGTCCCTTTTTGTGTCAGTAACTCGAAGTTTTCTTCGGACAAATTTTGAAATTCGCATTGTAAAATTTGAAGTTCATTTTTATTGAGAAAGGATGCTAATTTGTTGAGACTGATACTTAAAAATTTATAAGAATCGATGAATCGTAATTTTATGTTATTTTGCGAATTAGATCTTCCAGCGGTATCTTTAACATTTTTTATAAATGATATATATTTTTCCTTTGTTATTGATAATAAATCTATACTGCCTTCATATGCTGTAGCTATTTCTTTGATAATAAAATGAGAGTCACAACCTGATAAATTGTGGAAAACTATGGGAATAAAATATGAGTTTTTATAATTTAAATTGCAATTTTTGAATGCGAGGGTAACGACCGGTTAAATGGCAATGATTGCTTACTCGATTATCGTCTAGCGCGAAAGGTTTTTTGCACACGTGACAATGTCTCCCACTGTTCGCTCGACAAAGTTTTCATGGGAACATTAGCTACTAAAATTTTTTTTATGCGATGTGCTTCTCAGTTTTTCGATGAAAACGCAATCTAGACGAATCGCGACGAAATTGATATTTTGATAGAGAATCGTCATACGAACAGCGCACGTAGTATTCTATGCTAAATACTTGATGATGATATTGATACGTGCTCGTAGATGCTTCCTGATCGCTATCAGTTTTCTCAGATGCATTCTAGATCAGCGTAAACTACAAATGAAACTCGTTCCTTCCTATTATAGTTGTTAAAACTCAACCATTTGTCGTCGTCGCTCGATAGTCGGATAGCGCAGTCGTTTATCCGTCGGCAATCTACCATGTGTGACTGCAATCTCTCTTAGAATGAAAATAATGTAAACAGCTGCAGATAAAAATAAAATAATGTTAATTTTTTTTTTAAAGAAGAATTCGCTTTTATTAATCGTACTTATCGATCGCAAATATATTTTTGCTTACCATGATGCATATTCAATTGCGAATTCATGAGCCGGAACAGATTCTTGATCCGTACGAAATGACTCACATTGTCGTCTCGCGGATCTTGCAAATGTAATAAATTCACATGTTTCTCCTTTCTGTCGTCAGCGAGAGAACAGCGTTTTCTGTCCCTCGATACCATATACATTAATGGACACGTTGAGATGTTCGAATTTCGTTACGTCTTTTAAGGTTATGGGAAATTCTATTGGGAGTACAAATTAGTTCGATCCGTTTTCCAAAAGATGGTTCCGGCTGTTGTGAATGTGTGGCTATTGGATCGCGTGCTACGCAATATGGCGCCGGTGGTTACCAACCACGGCGAAGGACGTATGGCGGGAAAAAGTTAGGTTGAGAATGAGCGCTACGCACTGCTTCTGATTTTATGCCATGAGGCGTTTTAATACACACTTAATGCCTAATTAACTAAATACTGAATACAAATGTTGATTAGAAAGTAGAGACGTGATTGCGCGTGTAAGTCGGCTCGGATACCGGCATCGTGTCGCGGAGTTACAATACTAGAACTATGAAAATACACTCTAAGAATTTATCTGACGACGCTAATAATTATCGCGGACATGAATAATGATCGGTATCGGCCTCGCGGAATACACAAGGTAATTCGGAGCTTTAACGTCCGAGTTCTAACTTACTGACTATCGCAGAGACTTACACGAGGTCTGCACGCGGCACGCCATGACGCCGGAGAGAGAATGGGAAGAGTCATGGAAAGAACGATCGTATCGTATGCGTCGCGACGGACGCGCGCAGCGCCGCAGCTAACGTTCGCAGCGCCGCAACTAACGCTCGCAACGCCACAGTACTCCCCTCCTAGTGTAAACGTTAAAGAAAGAAATACTGGCTAAGATATCGCTAGAATGAGAATAACAAACATAGGAATAGATGAAACAAACAAAAGTTGTACATATTGGTTTGCTTAGCATAATGTTGCGCGAATTACATCTTAAATCTAACAGTCTTTCGCTTTGCTGCTGGACTAGGATATGTCTTTGGTTCACCTTGCACTGGAATGTCAGTTGAAGACGAAGATGCAGTGGACGGAAGAGTTTCCGAGTCTTGGATTAGTACGTACGCGGGCTTAAGTCTGTCGACCGTGACATTGATGGGTTTGCCGTCGATTTCAATGGCGAAGACTTGGTCCGAGATGCGCTCTAGTACTTTATGCGGTCCGGTATATGGTTGATCCAGAGGACGTCTGTTGCCTTCAACTCTGCAGAAAACGTGCGAGCAATTATATAATTCCTTGTGGAAAAATAGCTTAGGTCTAATGTGATGAGAAGTTGGTCTAGGCCGCAACTTTTGCATAATTACGCGGAAATCTTCGACGAAGATTCGTGGGTTGCTCGGCATCTCTTCAGAGGAGAAAAATTCGCCTGGTACCTTGAGCGTAGTGCCGTACACTAATTCCGCTACCGAAGCGCCTAGATCTTCTTTGAGACAAGTTCTCAATCCTAGTAATACTATTGGCAGTGTGTCAGTCCATTGAGTTTCGCCGTGACACATTAATGCTGTTTTTAGAGAGCGATGCCATCGCTCGATGATGCCATTAGACTCCGGGTGGTATGCAGTTGTCCGACAACGTTTAGAGCCAATGAGCTTAGTTAATGTGTCGAACAGCTGCGCTTCAAATTGCGAGCCTTGATCGGTCGTGATCAAGCGTGGAGCTCCGAATCTGGCTACCCAGTGAGTGAAAAACATCTTTGCTACCGTGTTTGCTGTACAATCCTGTAATGGAATAGCTTCCGGCCAACGAGTAAATCGGTCAATCATTGTTAATAAATACCTGAAATTTTTGGATGGAGGTAGAGGACCGACGATGTCGATATGTACATGCTCGAAACGAGAATCTGGTATTGGTATTTTGGAGGGTGTGGTGTGGTTATGACGATGAATTTTGGATTGTTGGCATGCTAGACAAGTGCGGGCCCATTCTTTAATGTCCTTAGACATGGAAGGCCACACAAATTTTTGTGCAATTTGCCGGTGAGTTGCTCTGCCGCTTGGATGCGACATTTGATGCACCATGTCGAAAACTCGCCTTCGTAGTGGTCCAGGAATGTAAGGTCTGATCTCTTGTTCTGAAGTGTCGCAGTAAATGCTGGATGCTGTTTCCGATAAGGTAAACTTTTTGAGCTTCAAAGACGTTGATGTGGACTGCTTCAATTGCTGCAATTCATCATCCGAGGCTTGAGCTTCTGCAATCTCCTGCATATCGAGACTAGTTGGCATCACGATAGTGTCGGCGCGAGATAATGCATCTGCTACGATGTTATCGGCGCCTGAAACGTGACGTACATCAGTTGTGAATTCTGAAATGAAGAGTAGATGACGAGTTTGTCTTGGCGACATTTGATCTGACTTCTTCTTGAATGCGTAAATGAGAGGTTTATGATCCGTGATAACGTGAAAATTTCGTCCCTCTAACATATATCGAAAATGTTTGATAGCCGCATAGATAGCTAATAGTTCTCTATCGTATGCACTATACTTAGTTTGTGTAGGCGTGAGTTTCCTTGAAAAGAAGCTGAGTGGTTGGAGAAATCCGTTGCTGTGCTGTTGCAATACTGCGCCGATTGCTTTATCTGAGGCGTCTGTTTGCAACGAGAGTGTTGCATTGCTGTCCGGAAATGCGAGCGAGGTGGCTTGAGCAAGATGTTCCTTGACTCGTCGAAAGGATTGCTTGAGCTCAGGAGTCCACTCGATTTTCGCATTGTTGTTGCGTTTACGCCCAGAAATTACTTTTAACAATGGCGCCTGTATACTTGCGATATCCTTTAAAAACCGGTTGTAAAAATTGAGCATTCCCAGGAATCGTCGAAGTCCTTTTTCAGTGGCTGGTTCCTGAAAATCAACAATTGCTTGAACCTTTTCGGGCAAGGGCTTGATGCCTTCGGCGCTGATCATATGTCCAAGGAAGTTGACACTCTTCTGCCTGAACACGCATTTATTCGGGTTGATCGCTATTCCATGCTGTTGCAGTCTACCGAACAGAATCCTTAGGTGCTCCTTGTGCTGAGTTTCGTTTTGCGAAGCGATTAGAATATCGTCAATATAAGTAAAGCAAAAATCGAGTCCTATGGTTACTCGATCCATGAATCGTTGAAAGGTTTGAGCTGCGTTACAAAGTCCGAAGGTCATAAACAGAAATTCGAAAAGCCCGAATGGTGTGATGATGGCAGTTTTCGGAATATCCGATTCGCGAACTGGAATCTGCTGATATGCGCGTACTAGATCGATCGTGGAAAAAACTGTTTTACCATGAAGAAAGTGTGTGCTGTCTTGAAGAAACGGAATTGAGTAACGGTCCGGGACGGTTACCTCGTTGAGCTTGCGGTAATCCCCGCACGGACGCCAATCGCTATTCTTCTTCTTGATCAGGTGCAGTGGGCTGGCCCAAGGGCTCTTGGAGGGCCTGCATAAGCCCTGTTGAATCATATATTCGAACTCTTGCTTGGCTGCCTTAAATTTCTCCGGGCAGAGTCGTCTGGCTTTGCTTGACACCGGGGGCCCTTTTGTTTCGATGACGTGTTCTACCGCATGTGCGGCTGGCTTGTGCGTACCCGATGTTCGAGTGATCTTTGGAAACTCTCTTAGTAATTCTTTAAAAGGGCAGTCGTCGGCGAAGGCTGTCAGCTTTGGTACTGTCTTATAGACGAGCTGTGCGTTAATCTTGAAGAGCGTGTCGCCATCGATAAGCCTCTTATGCCGGATGTCAGGCAGCAAATTGTAGCGCGCCAGGAAGTCCGAGCCGATTATACAGGTGTCCACTTCTGCGATGATGAAGGGCCACTGGAACACTCGGCGGAATCCGAGGTCGAGCCGGAGTAGCTTCTGCCCGTACGTCGAGATGATCGTACCATTCGCAGCGTAGAGTACCTGCTTATCTAAGTGCGCAAGGTCGCGCCTTGAGGCGGGTACGGTCGAGACGTCGGCGCCCGTGTCCACCAGGAAATTGGTGCCGGTGACACGGTCACGCACCATTAAACGGCGATTCACCGCCGCCGAACTTCCTGCCGTCGGGGATAGTTCAGCTGTTAGTTTTCCTTCTCCGTTGACGCCGTCGGCTTCCAGCTGCACGGTTGCGTACATTTGAGCGCTCTGCCGCCGAAGCGTTGGTGATACCAGCACGGCTTGCTCGTGGGCTGGGACTTGGAGCGGCTTCTACGACGCGAATTATGCGAGGGCCGCGACCTGTCGCGCGATAAATGAGCTACTAGTTTAGTTACTTGTTCAGTAAGCGCGGATATTTGTGCGTCTTTAGTGTTACTGTTCGTCGGCGCAACCGTTGCGACAGCCATGGCGCTGGGGCTAAGCACGTCCGCGATTCGGTCCGCTAATTGCGCTAGTTCCTCCAGCTCGTGCTTGCTGGACGCTAATATCGCCTGTACCTGTTGCGGCAAGCGCTGCAGCCACAACGATTTCAATACTTCTTCCGATGCGCCATTTTGCGCGAGATCCCGCATGCGGCGGAGCAATTGAGACGGGCGACGGTCGCCTAGGTCGACTTCGTTTAACAATTTGCGCAATTTTTTATCGGCGCTGTCCGCGAAGCTTCTCAATAACCTGTCTTTTAGCACGGCGTATCTGTCCATCGCGGGCGGATTAAGTATGATATCACTAGCTTCGGTCAAGGAATCGTCGTCGAGACATTGTATTACGTAATTATACCGCGTGTCGTCTACCGTTATGCCTGCGGTGAGGAATTGAGCTTCCATTTGCACGAACCAAAGATCTGGTTTTTTTTTCCAGAACGGTATGGACCTAATACCGACTCGCGAAAGCGCGGGTATCTCGATAATACGCGATGGTGCGCCGCCGTCCGGATTGCACGCCGGGGAATCGCTAGAGCCACCAGGCATGTCGGCGGTTTATTTAGATGCGCGCGTAAGGTCGAACACACGAAGTCACACACGCGCAAACAACAGCAAAAATACCGCGCGATCACGTCGGGGTCACCAGTTTGTGGCTATTGGATCGCGTGCTACGCAATATGACGCCGGTGGTTACCAACCACGGCAAAGGACGTATGGCGGGAAAAAGTTAGGTTGAGAATGAGCGCTACGCACTGCTTCTGATTTTATGCCATGAGGCGTTTTAATACACACTTAATGCCTAATTAACTAAATACTGAATACAAATGTTGATTAGAAAGTAGAGACGTGATTGCGCGTGTAAGTCGGCTCGGATACCGGCATCGTGTCGCGGAGTTACAATACTAGAACTATGAAAATACACTCTAAGAATTTATCTGACGACGCTAATAATTATCGCGGACATGAATAATGATCGGTATCGGCCTCGCGGAATACACAAGGTAATTCGGAGCTTTAACGTCGGAGTTCTAACTTACTGACTATCGCAGAGACTTACACGAGGTCTGCACGCGGCACGCCATGACGCCGGAGAGAGAATGGGAAGAGTCATGGAAAGAACGACCGTATCAGCGTCGCGACGGACGCGCGCAGCGCCGCAGCTAACGTTCGCAGCGCCGCAACTAACGCTCGCAACGCCACAAATGGTAATGACAGCTGATTTTGGCGTTTTCAGAGACATCTGCTAATAATATTCAGTTTATATCGCTTTGAGTTTCATACAAAAACCTTGATTTTTTCTGTGTTTGAAATGTCGAATTTTGTGTTAACCAAGCAGCATTTGCGGGAGGTTCTAATTTTTTGCTTTAATTGGAAGAAAAGTGTAGCTGAAGCCCATCAAATGCTTGTCGAAGTTTATGATGACACTGCTCTAACTGATAAATCATGTACAGAATGGTTTCGACGTTTCAAGGATGGAGATTTCAATGTTGGAGACAAGCCTCGCTCTGGACAGCCAAAAAAATTCGAAGACAAAGAATTAGAGGCATTACTCGAAGAAGATCAGAGTCAAACGCAAGAGGAGCTTGCAGAATCATTGGGAGTAACTTAACAAGCCGTTTCTGCACGATTGAGAGCCATGAGAATAATTCAAAAACAAGAAAATTGGATGTCTTATGAACTGAAACTGAGAGACGTTGAAAGGCGATTTTTCACTTGCAAACAGCTGATTCAAAGACAATAAAGAAAATGTTTTTTGCATCGGATTGTGACTGGAGATGAGAAGTGGATATTCTACGACAACCCCAAGAAGAAAAAATACTACGTTAAGCCCGGTCAATCGTTGTCATCTCAACATCAATACCAAAGCCGAACATTCATGGTTCGAAGATCATGCTCTGTATCTGGTGGGACCAAAAGGATGTTATTTACTATGAGCTGCTGAAACCTGGCGATTCCATTACGGGCGATCGGTATCGGCTACAATTGATTCGTTTAAGCCGTGCATTGCGAGAAAAACGGCCGGAATACGAGCAAAGACATGATAAAGTTATTTTTCTTCATGACAACGCTCGGTCTCATATCGCAAAAGTCGTAAAAAAATATTTAGAAATGCTCAAATGGGATATTTTACTGCACCCGCCGTATTCTCCGGACATTGCTCCTTCTTACTGAGTTCCGAAGGATGCAGCACGTCACCGGTTGACTTCTTTCGCAGAAATCAAAAATTGGCTCCAAAATTGAATCGCCTCCAAAGACGAGTCATTTTTTCGAGATGGAATTCGAAAATTGCCTGAGAGATGGGAAAAAGTAATAGCTAATACTTTAATTAATCTGTTCATTCATTTTGTTTTGAAATAAATGCATTTTTGAACACAAAAAAACGGAACACAAAGAAACGAACTAATTTGTACTCCCAATATATTTTGTAAATTCAGTATCATCGTATAGAGTGGATGAGAAGATTCACGATTCGCGTTTCTTTCGGCTGGATACAGAGCGGTGACCACTGACCACGCGAAGCATGCATTGTCCATCGATCGCATGTTAATCATCGCTCTCTTTGTCATTATCTCTTACTTCGAAGCGACATCCCACGCGCATTGGATTACATTTATTGATGTTTATTGTAAGATTCAGGATTCGCCCACTCACTGTCACGTTCTTGAAACTCCTCGAGAGATGCTAACGTGGATTCGATGACGTGCCGCTCATACTATTTACACAAGTTCGATGTTACAAAAGATCTTTCCACGTTATTGTCGCTGTTATTGCTAGTGCTCGCGTAATCACCACCAAAATGCAGAAATCGTCTTTCTAATTGAGTCTATCCTCGAGTCGTACAATTGTAACGATTAGAGCTTGTCTGTATCCAATGGAGAGCCGTGGATGCTTGACATGATTGCATTCTTCAAGCTGTTTAATAAATTCATTGCACTTTTCTAGCCACGCAAAACACTCCTTCAAGGTAAGAATTTGGTCGAACAGATCGCGCTCTACTTGATTGAAATCTCGATGCATATTTACAACGATTTACTATAATAACAGTAAGACGAGTTCGCTCTCATAGATTTCAACTATAACCTGGCGCATTTCTAGACTGAATTTATTTTCGTCTGTAACTCCCTCTTTTCGGAGTAGAGCATTATGCACTCATTTTCAAAGTATGCTTCAAAACGCTTCACCTTCATAAAATTTATGAAAATACAATTTTATAAAGTTTCACTTACATTTACACTTCTATGAACCTTGAAATATATTGCAAAAACATGATTGTTATGTTCCATCCCAAAAAAAGGATAAACGATCAAGGCTCTTTCAAGGGAGGGAGACATTACGTTTCAATATCATCGATTTCGATAGCAGATGTTGGCACTCAATCGATAATAATTATGATAATCGATGAATAATAATTATGAAACTTGATCGTATTTATTTGAAATAATTAATAAATGTTATTTCTAGAAAAATTACATTACGCCATATCTTGGCCGAAAAACGATTGGAATCTATATCGATGAATAGCCTTCGTAACACTTTTCGTTTTATAACCATTTGTTTTTTGTATTGTTTTTTGTTCATGGCTCTATTCTCTTTTTTGCGATGTTTTTTGTTGTCTTGTGACTGCAGTCTTCAAAATCTGTGATATCTTACTAACACTCTGCATGACGTCAAACTTCCACAGCATTACTTCCACAGCATTACTACTTATTATATATTTACATTATATATTTACTACTTATCATATATTTTACTGTTCCGACGACAATTACTTACGCATATGAGCATGGATTATGTATATAGAAGCGTTAATAATTAATTCTCGAAAATGATATGTTGTAATATAACTTTATTACGCATGGTTGAATTCGTGAAAAAATAATCTTTAATCTTTAAAAAAAATTTGAAAATTTAAGAAAATTATGGGTGGTAGAGATATTTTGTTAAACAAAAAAATAAACAAAATTTATTTTATTTATAACTCTAAAGTACTCTTGAAACTTATAATTCTTGTTTAAAAAAATTTTTTCTATCTTTTATACTTTTGACGATATTCGCCTTGAAAGAAAAATACCGTTTTTTTTAAGGAGTGTCTCCCTTAAACATGATCCCTTAAACATGAGTTAACGCACGTATAAAAAAATACGTGTCTCTTAGATTTTCGTGTTTAACAACATATCTCATGGAGAATCAAATCGGTTCCAGATATTTGTGAATCTTTCCTTGTCAGTTTGCTAAATAGGCAATTTTGTCTTTCGCGTTTTCACGCTTTAAGGAATGATACTCTACTTATCTATAATCAAAATTGTATTATCAAAGTTCGAAATGTTACGGAAGAAAAATAAAACTTGTTTGAGCTGAAAGACACCAAAGAACAATTTACTGAAAGGACATGTTAATGGAAAATGGAAGTGTTATGATGGTAATCAAAATAATCCACTCATATTCAAAACAATAAATAAAACAATTATGGATGGCCAAAAAATATTTGTTCAAATTTTGACGAACTTAATGAATTTGAAATGGCTTTAAAGGACGAAGATTTTTTTCCAACGTGCGGTAAGATTACATTTTGTACAAATTGTTTACACTGTCAACCTATAATTATTTAATATACTATATTTGTAAGGAAATTAAACTTTTTAAAAATATATATGTCATGTAACATTCAATTTAGAAGAACGACATGATTTATAATACGAGTCAATAAGTTTTTAGAAAAACATAATAAAACATTTTTTTTTATTGATTCATTTTTATTTCTCAACATAGTCTCCTTTCAGCTCGATACACTTGATTCAACGATTCCAACTTTTTCAAGCCATCCGAATAATATGATTTGTTTAAAATAAGTCTCTGTTTCGGCGATGAGCTGTTCTCTGGTGGTGAATCTCTTTCCTCCGAACCATTTTTTCAGGTTTGGAAACAGGAAATAGTCGCAGGGGCTAAATCTGACGAATATGCTGGGGAAGTAATTCATTGTTGTAGCGGAATTTATTGAATTTGGCCATCGGTGCCGGGTGAATCCGTGCATTGTCTTGATGGAAGAGCACTTTCTTCTTCGTCAAATGGGGATGTTTTTTCCTTAAAATGTTGAAACGGTCCAATAAGGTTGCGTAGTAATCGCCATTGATCATTTGCTTCGACGGAAGGTAAGCGATATGAATTATACCGCGTGTATCTCAAAAAACTGTGGCCATCACCTTTCTGGTTGATTTTACGGTCTTCGTCTTCTTCTGGTTCACTCGGTGAAGTCCATTGTTTTGATTGTTCTTTCGTCTCGGGTGTGAAGTAATGGATCCATGTTTCGTCTACAGTAATGAATTGACGCAGAAATTCATTTGGATTACGTTGAACTATTTCCAAACATTATTTTGAAATCGTCACACGGTCGCGCTTATGGTCCACAGTGAGCAAACGCGGCATCCATCTTGCCGACAGCTTTTTATCCAATTGTTCGTGAAAATTGAAATCAACTGTGCCATGTGATATGCTTGTGGTCTCAACAAGCTCGCGCACTTTCACTCGTCGATCAGTCAAAACAATATCGTGGACTTCATCGATCATTTCTGGCGTAGCAGCCTCAATTGGACGTTTCAAACGAGGTTCATCACACGTGGATGTACGACCACATTTAAATTCATTCACCCAATTGTATACAGTCGCAAACGCTGGTGCAGATGTGCTATGAACATTATCCAACTAGGTTTGATTTCTTTCGGCGTTAAATCTTTCATATGTAGATGTTTGATCACTGCACGAAATTCGTTTTTTTCCATTTTGCAAAAAATACAAAGGTTGTTCGCTTTAATCGTCTACAGAATTGAAACTATGCGATGAATTCCGCTCAAAATTTGACAGTAATCAGTTGAAAGATGTTATTATACTTGCCAAAAAGTAATGTGACATGACTCTGCGAGTGCTCTCTGACAGATTTTCGAAGAACTTATCGACTTGCCTAATATCGTTCATCGTTCATTTTTAGAGAGAAGCTCTGTGCAGTACTATTGGAGGGAACGACGTAAACCAACTAACACAACATACTGTTCGCACTCATAGTGAATAAAGTTGCAGTATAGTTTAGTTGGGCTGGCCAACTAAACTGTGAAAAAAAGGCATTTAATTGTTTAAATATTGCGACATTGATTAAAGTATCTTATTAATCCATATATTTAATATAATTAATTATAACAAATACAATCATACATATGTTCATATTCTTTTTTCATATTAAGCTATTATAAAAAGCCAAAAGATAGAGGCAAAACCTCAAGAAACAGAAGAAACCATTAATAAGTGGCTTATCCAAGCAACGCTTAGATGCAAGCGAAAAATATAAGTTCAAAATTTATCGCTACGTACATTGAATGTGTGCTTTCACGTGCTTGTATAATACAGATTTAAAAAGGTCAATTATACTTTTAAATCCAAACAAGAAAAAAAGACTACAAATGTTCAAGATGATGAGTAAAAGAAAAGACAATACATCATTTACATATTATAGTATAATATTATTAATATATATTACGTTTTAATAGTGGTGACTGCAGTTATTATAGGAAAAGATGTATCGACCAAATGATTAAATATTTAAAAATATTTTAAGTTATATTTATTCATTATTATATATATATATTATATATATTATATATATGTTGATCAATTTCTAGAGCTCAGTATATATGTTTAGTAGTTCTACATTTCCTATTATATAATCTTCGGATCTCTTTTTTTTTTTTTTTTCTTATTGCTTTGCTGCATTGTTTTCACACTTACAAGACACTTGTTAAATGTATTGTATGACTTCTTTATGTAAACCTATTATATATTTACAATAATAACACAGGTCAACATTTGATCTAAAAGGATACTCTGGAAGAGGACTGGTCACAGTAGGTTTTTTGGGTCGCTGATTACGATAAGAGGATTGGTTAAGCTTCATCACATCAGGTTCAAGGTCATTTCAAGGTCAAATAGAGAGAAAACCTTCGAAAAAATCCAAAAAAATTCATGGGTATGTTTTTGAGGTCCCCGAATCCGAACCCGTAGTTCGTTTGAACCCACGACCCCTCCTAGAGGTCATTCAAGGTCATTCGTACTAAATTTGTAGGTCAAGTAAAGAAATAACCGTCTGAGAAATCTGAAAAAAATGAATGGGCATGTTTTTGAGGTCCCCGAATCCGAATCCGTAGTTCGTTTGAACCCACGACCCCTCCTAGAGGTCATTCAAGGTCGGTTTTAAGTTAATTCAGTTCCAGTCAGTCAATGGCAGAAACTATAATCCAGTTAAGGCAAGACATAAACTCCCATTAAACCCCGGCTAGTTAAAGCAAGGAATTGTTACCCGGCCAAGACGTAAATTCCGGCTAGTTAAAGCGAGGAGTTGGAATCCGGTCAATAAAGGCAAGGCTCACTCTTATTGTGAACGCTAACGTTTTTGGTGGAATGATCTTCGAATTCCTTTTCTTTTATGACTTTTTTTTGAGTCTCTCTTTAGACTCCAGCAGTAGTCTGCCAGCCTATTTATTCCCCAAACACCTTGATATCTCTTTTCGAATTCATTCAAGTCCTGGTGCATTCTTTCTCCTTGTTCTTCATTAAAAGCTCCCAGATTTTCTGGGAACCAATCGAGGTGAGAGTCGAGAAAATGCAGTTTCAGACTCATTAAGCATCCCATTTCTGCAAAATTTTTAACAAGTTTTGCGACGATGTTTTTGTAATCAGGATCTTTATAGTTTCCAAGGAACTTCGTTGTCACCTCCCTAAAACTTTGCCAAGCTGCTTTCTCTTTGTCATTCATCTTCCTCTCGAATTCATCATTTTTTAAGCGATCTCTTATCTGTGGTCCAGTAAAGATGCTTTCCTTTATTTTTGCTTCCGAAAGTTTAGGTAGTACTTGAAAAATATGCATGAAAGCGGGACTTTCATTTCGGCTCATAGCCTTGACAAGCTGTTTGATAATACCTAATTTTATGTGCAAAGGTGGAAGAAGGACCTTATTAGTTGATATCAAACTTGGACCTATGATATTTTTTTCGCCAGGAATTAATTCCTGCCTCAAAGGCCAGTCTTTTTTCACATAATGCAGATCTCTAGCTCGACTGTTCCATTCACAAATGAAGCACGGAAAAGAAGTATTTCCAGATTGTTGCCCTAGTACAATTGTAAATATCTTTAAATCTCCACACAGATACCACTCATTTTCTTCGTACTTCAATTTTTGTAACAACAATTCTAAATTATGGTATTCTTCATTTAAGACAACTGAATGAGCAACTGGCAGAGGGGCATAAATATTTCCATTATGTAGCAAGATTGCTTTCAAACTTCTTTTTGACGAATCTATAAAAAGTCGCCAATCGCTTGGTGTATATTCTATATCGTATTCTTTCACTAACTCTTAAATATTATGGCAATAAACTAAATTTTTCATTTTTGAAAAATATTTTCGGAAAGTTCGTTCTCTCGAACGATACAAAGAAATTTTTGTTCCTGTAGAAAGACTTTTTTTTTCTTTTAATCTGGATGCTAAAAGTTCTGAGCTCTCTTTCGAGAGTCCTAAGTCTCTGCAAAGATCACTTACTTCATCTTGGTCCCATTTCTCAGCATCTGCCGTATTTTCCTCAAAATCTGACTCTTCTGTGCTAAAATTTTGACTCTCATCACATTCCAATGATCCATTTAACAAATCTTCATCATTTAAATCTTCCAGTTCCTCTTCATTTATTTCCTTGCTATCATTAGTATTCGTGTGAATAGGAACTGGAAAATTCACAGATCTGACTTGTGGATATGAAATTAAATTTTTATTCTTTCGGTTGTAACCTTTCACGTTTGTTAAACAGAAGAAACAGTCGGTAGCATGATTTGTTGGGGATCTCCATATCATTGGTTTAGAAAATACCTGCTTGTTAATTTCATTAAGAACACTACGGCATCTCGAACATATAATTTTGGGAGTTGTCCAATGAACTTGTATCAATACTATAAAGTTGTTTATATTTTATTTTCAAAGCATCTGAAAATACAAATTTTTTCTTTTGTGGAATAAACTCCCCGCAAACAATACAAAAATTGTTCACGTCAATAGTACATGACAAATGTCTTGTAGCATTCGACTCTACAGAGGCCAAGTTTTCCACCACTGTAGAGCTACGGTCGCTTGATGACGACGCCTGCGGGCCCGCTTCCCCACCCTGACCAGCCGCCGATTCTGGGTATCCGAAACCCTGTCTCGTAAATTTTCTACGTTTAGTTGCCATGACGGCATAATCGCCGTATCCCAGGAACTTCGCCGGATAGTGAGACAACTCCGTTGCACACCGTCACCACGGGGAGGTGCCCTGGTTGCAACCAAACCTAAATTCTGGAATCGAAAACTAAACTCAAAAAAGATATGTATGAATACATTTTGTTTGTGCTTTATATTCAAATTACCTTAGAATGACCTTGTATGACCTCTAGGATAGGTCGCGGGTTTAAACAATTTATGGATTCGGATTCGGGGACCTCAAAAACATACCCATGCATTTTTTCATATTTTTCAGACGGTTATTTCTCTACTTGACCTACAAATTTCCTACGAATGACTTTGAATGACCTCTAGGAGGGGTCGTGGGTTCAAACGAACTACGGATTCGGATTCGGGGACCTCAAAAACATACCCATGAATTTTTTTGGATTTTTTCGAAGGTTTTCTCTCCACTTGACCTTGAAATGATCTTGAACCTAATGTGATGAAGCTTAACCAACCCGCTCATCGTAATCAGCGACCCAAAAAACCTACTGGGACCAGTCCGCTTCCAGAGTATCCTTTTAGATCAAATGTTGACCTGTGTAATTTTGTGATTAATTTCTTATAATAAATGTGTGTATTAATGCAAATAATATATATATATTAGGTGTTGGAATTAATTCGTAGCGTTTTACAAAGTATTTATAAGTTTTAAAAGTACTTTCATTAATGTATTTTTTAATGCTCATGTGAAATAAATAACATTCTTTCATTAAAAAACGCTACGAATTAATTCCAACACCTAATATATATATATATATATTGGGAGTGTGAATAAATTCTCGCCGTTTCACCATCAGATGCGGTATAAAAAGTTTGTGTGTATAATTAAAGATGATGACGCCTCTATATTGAAGTTCTATAACCTATGTTTAAAATCAATGCGTGTTTTACCTTTAATCTATAAAGAACATTTTCTTTTCGTACCATAAAACATGTCAAATTTCGTGCCAAATAAATCGTTTTTGCGGGGAATTTTACTGCACTATTTTATTCAGAAGAAATCTGCAGCTGAAGCGCACAGAATTCTTGTAGAAACCTATGGTGATCATGCTTTGTCGGAAAGAACATGCAGAGATTGGTTTAACCGATTTAAAAATGGTGATTTTAATCTTCAAGATAGAGAACGCAGTGGTGCATCAAAAAAGTTTCGAGACAAAGAACTGGAAACATTACTTGATGAAGATCCATGTCAGACGCAATCCGACATTGCAAAATTATTAGGAGTTGATCAAACAACAGTTTCAAAATGTCTGTCAGCATTAGGAATGATACAAAAGGAAGGATCTTGGGTGCCGTACGAACTGAAGCCGAGAGACACCGAACGGCGTATTGTCACGTGTTAACAGCTGCTTCAACGACAAAAAAGGAAAGGTTTTTTACATCGTATTGTCATTGGTGATGAAAAGTGGATATACTACAGTAATCCGAAGCATAAAAAATCGTGGGTTAAGCCCGGCGAAGCAGTAGCATCAACGCCAAAGCGGAATATACACGGTTCCAAGCTCATGCTCTGCATTTGGTGGGATCAGCTGGGGGTAGTGTACTATGAGCTGCTCCAACCCAACTAAACCATCACAGGAGATCTCTATCGACGACAATTGATGCGAGCCGAGCATTAAAAGAAAAACGGCCGCAATATGAGCAAAGACACGATAAGGTTATTTTGCTGCATGATAACGCTCGGCCGCATGTCGCGGCACCGGTCAAAACATACCTGGAAACGCTGAAGTGGGAGGTCCTACCCCACCCGCCGTATTCACCAGATATTGCGCCTTCTGATTACCATCTATTTCGATCGATGACGCACGGCCTGTCTGAGCAGCAGTTCTCATCATACGAAAATACCAAGAATTGGATCGATTCGTGGATAGCCGCAAAAGAAGTGTCGTTTTTTCGACGTGGAATTCAAATGCTGCCAGAAAGATGGGACAAAGTTGTCTCCAGCGATAGGCAATACTTTAATTGACTTGTTCTTTTATTATTTTTTTTTTTATAAAAGATTTATTTTCACAAAAAAACGGCGAGAACTTATTCACACTCCCAATATATATATTCCTTTTTCAAATCATATATAAAAATACTTAAAATAAAATAAAAATATATACTTTGACTTAATAAATATATAAGTTTCAAAATTAGTCTAATATATATATATATATAGTAATTCCTAATAATAATAAGCAATAAGTACATACAGTTTTATATTTAATAATATGTTTATGCTACACAAAATATAAAATATAAATGCACACAATGTACAATGTAAGCCTAATTAAATATATCTTTATTTATGTATTTTTTAACATTAATTTCAAAAATAATTGTATGACGTGCAAGTGCAAATAAAGAAAATGGAATTTTTCAATAATTATGAATAAATAAATATATATTAGCTTATAATTATATTTAGGCTTATGCGGCATATACAGAGTGAGACATTTAAAACAGGTCATCTGAATAACTCTCTTGCGTTTTTAACAATAGAAGGATAAGTATCAAACAAAAGTTGCTTGGTTTCGAGGGGCACATATAATTATAATTATACATGCTCCTCGAAATCAAACAATTTTTGTTTGACATTTTTCTATTGTTAAAAACGCAAACAAATTATTCAGATAACTTGTTTTTAAATGCCTCACCCTGTGCGTGCGTGCGTGTACATATATATTTTATTAATATATATATATATATATATATATATATATACATATATATGCAATGTACATATATAAGCCAAAATATGTTTATTATTTATTTTTTGGAAAAAGTCCAATTTCTATTTTTATTTCAATAGGTATGCATCCATATTAGTACATGACCTTATACATAGGCCTAGTTTCCACCTAGAGTTTAAACTGGATCAAAATGTAAGAACCAACCAGTCGAGCATTGTCGTTCGACTGTAACAGGCGAATACTCGACTGTAGTTGATTGATTCTTACATTCTGACTCGGTTTAATCCCTCGGTGGAAACTAGGCCTATGTATAAGCGACGACTGCTCACACGGAGCGCTCACTATGAGCAAGAATAGGATTTAATATGTTTATTTATTATAATAAATATTTGTTATAATAAATAAACATACTAATTATTATTCTTGCTTTACAGTGATCAGCGCTCCGGTAAGCGGTCGTCGCTACGGAATGCATCCAATGATATGTGTGTAATATGATTCTTCCTATGTAGTACTTGTTACCTTACATTTAAATATGTGTTACCTAATAGCAATAATTCAGTTTCATTACCTATCTGATAAATATCTGTTATGTTTCATTTACTTATTTGATTTGTAACACGACATATATCTATTACTACTCTGATATCATCGAAAAGTGGCCATCGCGAGTTATTTGCAAGGTGTTTAATATATATCGAATCTATGACTGACACATGTCTGCAATTGTTACAATTTTCTTATGAAACTTAACTGTTTGACTTAACTGTTTAATATGAAAATATGTTATGTGGATTCGATGTTGTTTGGATAATGAATAGATGCTTTCCATTTGATGACACAAGTCGGCACAAGCGTCGTTCTATCCTTGTTGACATTCAGAGAGTGACAAAGATAGAATGACACTTGTGTCAACTTGTGTCATTAAATGGAAAGTATCCAATGCAGTATTTAATGAAGGACATTCTAATATTAGAGGAACTTATAAGATACTAGATACCTTGTTTCCGTCGATGGATGATATAAGCTGTAGACATAAAATATTCAGGTTGGTTTCAACATGACTTGCAACATTGAAAAAATATAGCATATTATATAATGAAAGTTAAGGTTCGAAAAGATGTAGTTTGGTTAGGACAGCGGTTAAGAATTACAAAACGTCAGTATAAACCACCACAAAAATTGATAAATTTACAGAATATGTAAAATATTAATTTTATTTACTCGCGGTAATTTATGCGGATCGAATAAAGAATACAGATCGCAACTCTATGAGCGGAACGATCTACGAAAAGCACGAAGTGCAGTTCGCGGCCTAATGGCAGACCGAACTAATATGGGAAACAGTTAAACTTGGAATTTTTTAATAATAAAATATTTTTTGTATATATATATATATATATATATATATATATATATATATACATATATATACAGGGTGCCTTTTAAGATGAGTCGGGACCACATTGAGGACGGAGAATGGATCAAAGGGAATAAAAAATTTTTATACTATTTTGAGATACTGACTGTAGTTTTCGAATTAGAAAAGGAAACGTCTCTAAGCTAATATGCGATCAAGCCGCGCCGCGCGAATTCGTTGGACGGCCCACACTCGAGCGGCAGCGGCAGCGGCGCGTAGAGAGGGGGAAGTAGCGCTTCGTCGCTTGGCACAGTCTAGCATGGCGGTCCTATGTGTTTCGCGTCTACATTAACGTTATTTTAGCTGAAGTTTTCCTTACATATTTCTTATCATTATAAATCACGTTATTTAGCACGATTAAATACCTTTTAACACAATTATAAGTATGTTAAGCTAATTAATCTAATTAATTAGAGCACTACGCAAAGCATATGCTGATCGTCGCGATATCTTTCCGCTTGCTTTATTATACGATTTCTATTTAATTACGCTTCGAGACACACTTTGTCGGAGCTATTGCGTCGTTTTATGCTATATTTAATCGGAATTTTATTTTTTGACATGTTAATACTTGAAATTATAGTACAAGTTCACATAAACAGCCGCTACATTATAAATCCAGATGTATTATTTTTCGATATATAATGACGCATTTGACTGAGGTTCTTTTTCACATGTTTCTTACCGTTTAACAAGTTTTATTGTACACTGTTAGAAACGTTCTAAAATTTTATCAATTTTTTATGTTCATTGATGAATAAAATTTAAATTTTCTGTCACTGAAAATATTATTTATGTATACGTTAATGAGATGTTTAAGTTTGTAGTAACTGAAAACTTAAGTGCATTGAAAAACACTAATTGAAAATTGAGTGTTTTAGTTTATTTCGATTAAACTATCAAAAAAATTTAAAGCCCATATTCATTACATTAAAAAAATCTGTAACTTACAAGGAAACGGACCCAACTGTCCCTCTCCGATTTTAATGAGCATTTAATATATTATTCTCCAGACAAAAATAATAGCGACACGTAATTTTTTATACGTACCCATATGCACTTTTAGAGGGTAAAACACCCTTTAGAAAAAAAAATCAATATTTCTCTTTCGAAGCGAATGTCGCTGGAATTGTAAGAGATAGAAAAAAATTTCAGCATGAAAACAGAATGGCTTCAAAAGTACTTTAGAACTATAATAAAAAATTTTTTTCTTTATGAAAAAAATAACTTTTATTATAAAAAATTATTAAAAAAGTTTTTTTTATTAACGTTCATTACATTTAAGACTAGTGTAACCTAATTTTCAGTTATATTATTCAATTCTTTTCAATTACTGCATAACCATAAGCTTCCGTTACACGTTACTTAAAATTCATTAAAACATTTCTAACAGTGATACAAAATATTGTAATTAAGGGGATGCTAGAGCGAAGGCCGAACTTGATCAAGGTCGATATTACAGGTTTTCATTTCCAATGTATAATCTGCTTACGCCCTCTGAAGTTAATATGATCATGCAGGAAATTCGATCGATTAATTATCGATATTTTTATTCCGTTTCCTACATTACCATCTTAACAGGGACGTGTATTAGGATCGGTCCCACAATGTAAGATTTATTTTGGAAAATTTTCCAATTTTAGAATTGAAAAAAAAATAAACATAATTGAAGTTAATCTTATATTTGTAGAATCGGACCTTAGAAATTTAGTTGCATTATATACATATTTAGTTGTATTATATACACATGCAATGTAGGCCGTGTTCTAATATATATATCATCAGTACTAAAAGTCTGTAATATATATAAAATACAGATTTTTAATTAAATTAGATATATCGATACGAAACCGTAATAGCACTTTTTTCTTACATCCAATGCCATTTTAGGTTACGATAATATATTATCATAAATGAATATCATAATATATATATATATATATAGATATTCATGCAGATATTCTCTATGTCCATTTTTGCAATATTAAAATTTTATATTATAATATGTATAATGATATATAAAATGTAATTCTAATGTTGTATATAAAAAGACATTCATGAATACGAATTACAATTACATTTTATGTGTATTATAATATATGTGTATATACACAATAACACAAAAAATATTATTGACATATTAGTGAAGACATAAACATGTTAATGAATTAATGATATATGCAATATTAAAATTATATTTTGTACATTATTGTGTATATGTACATTATAATACATATAAAATATAATTATAATTTATATTCACTAATAATGTTTTGTTATATGTTACAACAATGTTAGAATTATCATAGTATAATGTACATACAATTTTCTATATTAGATATATAGTCGACATATTAGTAATGTATAAGTACTATAAGTATCTATCTCTTTTTATTAGACAGAGTAAAAAGAGTTACATTATGTATGTGCAATGTCGTATTCATTTATATATATATATATATATATATATATATATATATATATATATATATATATATATATACAAGTATATATATATATGAAACACGTGTCCATATATTGACAGTAATATATGTTACATCTTGACTAAACTCTAAATGATAGGAAAAATCATAGGAAAAAGTGATACTACAACTGTATTTCGATATTCACTGCGAGTACTGAAAATACGTAACTATAGATTTTCAGTATTGACAGTGTACATTGACACATGGGCCTATATAATAGCATTTTTCCTGTCGTACAATGTCATTTTAGGTCAGGATGTGATATGTATTAGCTATATATAGATATATTATAATATAGCTATACCATTTTTTGCTATGTTTAATAAAAATATGTAGAAGTTAATCATGTTAAAATATTAGTGATGTACTTAAATATAATACACACATAGGCAATATTGTACAATATTGCATATATGTACTATAATGTGTGAATATACATACGTTGCAGATAGAAATTATCAATGCTAAGCTGTTTATGCATTCTCTGTGTTTAAATGTGCAATATTAAAATTGTATACATATATAAAATATATATATATAATGCATGTTACGTCTGATGTTCGTTGTATATTCTGATATTGAAATATAAAAGTATATATCACTAATATTTGATCCTAAAAAAATATATCTCTTTTTATTAAACGTAGAAAAAAGAAGACATCAGTACACCTTTTTGTTATACGTAACAAAAAGAGATGAAGTAGCTACACACATATGTGAATATGAATTAGAAATATATTTTATAATGTGTGTACACATCATAATGCACATAAAATATAATTCTAATATTCACTAATAGACTGTGTCTATATTATATCTGCATGAAAAGCTAAGTATGAGTAACTTCTATCTCTTTTTATTATGGGCCTTCTACAATAACACATTAGTTAGTACAAATCAGAAGTCAGAAGCTAAAAATTGATCAATCACAGCCAATTTTTAGCGTTTGACTTCTTATTTATGGCTGATTTATGGCTTATAATTGTAAAAGGCCCATTAAACATAATAAAAAGAGATGGAATAGTTACATATGTATGTGCAATGTATTTACGTACTGACATGTTACATCCTAAGTTAAAATGACATTGGGAATAAAGGAAAAAGTGCTATTACATTACACGTGTATACATGTATTTCAAATACATGGTTGCATCCGAAAATATATCTAAGTCACAGTCAGAGTGTTCATTTAGTAAAAATATACTTATTGTAACTTGCTGTTAGTCAACGTACATTGACCTGTAAGTGTATATATTTGCTAAAACACTTTGAATATGATATACTTACATACATTTCATAAACGTACAGCATCGTACAAAAATTATGCATGTGACTATTGACTGTGTAATGTATGTTGTATATATATACATATATATATATATATATATACATACATATATGTATAACATATATATTATATAGGGTGTCCAAAAAGACTCCGGATTTAGGAGCTGAATATAAAGATGACTATAACTAATCGTAAAGGAATGTGAACGTGTATCGGCATGCATAGTACGCCAAAATATAATGCGTTGCCCTATGATTCACGTTCTACGATTCAATTACGACAATCCTTGTGCTAAGGCTATTACATAACGTTTTTAGAAAAAATGTTTCAGACAAAAGTTGTAAGGTTTCAAAGAAACTATTTACTGATATTCAGTTTTTTTTCTTCATTAGTTTCTTCTTTGTTTCGGTTATGTCAAGCAATTAGCTTTTGATTCCATCATGACAATGCATCTATTTGCATTTCTTTAATTGCAGACGCAAAATTCTATAAATTGGTTCCGTAATTGTATTTCACCAAATTTAATAATCGAAATGCTTCTGCCAATAAATTAAAAATAGTCAGTACATATATTTATAAACGCCTTTGACATTTATTTGTAACTAGCCAAAGCACGATTTACGGCTGTGGCATTTTGTTATAACTAGCCAGCTCACAATTAATGCCTCTGGCAGTAAATTAAAAATAGTCAGCCCACGATGAACGCCTCTGACATTTGTCTATAACTAGCCAAAATATGATTTATGGCTGTGACATTTTATTATAGCTAGCCAGCTCACGATTAACGCCTCTGGCAGTAAATTAAAAATAGTCAGCCCACGATGAACGCCTCTGACATTTGTCTATAACTAGCCAAAATATGATTTATGGCTGTGACATTTTATTATAGCTAGCCAGCTCACGATTAACGCCTCTGGCAGTAAATTAAAAATAGTCAGCCCACGATGAACGCCTCTGACATTGGATCATAATTAGGCAAAGCGCAATTTATTGTTATAACAATAAATTTAATCATATCATTTGTATGATAAATAAAAGTGATATTTTTACGAATAACATAAAGATGCTAACCTTTCTCATTCTGGCTTTATAGGGTGCCAACAAAAAACACACATCATAATAACCAATTTTGGTCTTTTAGAGTGCTTTCCAACAAAAGACACAGTGTGACACGGTGCATTATTACAATCTTGTATATTACGATAATACAAGGATGAGATATTGTACTGAGTCGCTTGTTATAAAGCACCCATAACCTTCTCTTATCGAAGGCAGACAATATTCTGCTACTATTTTTTCTATTTTGTGAACAAAAAACACTATATAAATATATATAT
The DNA here is from genome assembly GCF_024713525.1 of Acromyrmex echinatior. Classification (NCBI taxonomy): domain Eukaryota; kingdom Metazoa; phylum Arthropoda; class Insecta; order Hymenoptera; family Formicidae; genus Acromyrmex; species Acromyrmex echinatior. The sequence goes on from NC_141868.1 coordinate 9,803,140, forward strand.
ATATATATATATATATATATATATATACATATACACACATATATACATACACATACACATATATATATATGGTGTGTGTAGAACACTACTCCACTACACTACATTGATAGTACTGTTGCGGCAATGATACTGTGAACGCGGGTCATACTGGTTACAGCTGATTGACTCGTATAATGCCGTTGTTTTTTACACATACAGCGTCACGCAAAATGATATATGTATGCATATATATATATATATATATATATATATATATATAATACACATACATACAAAAAATTGTTATTTATCACTCTAAGAAAAAAGATACATAATCGATATCATGATCACATTATCTTTTCCTTAGCGACTAATTAAGAAAAGGCGTTTACCGTATCTAAATTCACGTTATTGTAAAAAGACTCTCTATTATCTTTGAAGTTCTATTATTGATACGTCATTTAAATGTATTCTCCAGGTTTATTCCACTAAAAAAAAATACAAATAGATGACCAGATGTATGATGCGGTAAAGTAAAATTTTATATTACATTCTGTGGCATAAAAACGTGATCAGTAACTCTTTGAAACTGAATGTATCATAAAAATAATAAAGTAATATTTTAAAAGTACATTACATTTAGTAAAATGCATTAAGTTATTAATATGATGTTCAATCACCATTATTAAGAAAATACAATATTATGTAGGAAGGAAAATATTTTCATGACAATTTGCTGGAAGGTATGGTCGCAGCATGTTTCTTATACTATGACACTTTTGAGATACACGTCCACGCGTGAGCGGTTCGGCCGTCAAGCGTCGAGCGATTGTGAAGGAAAAGTAGGCAGCATTTCAGAAATCGGCTCGAAATGCGCAACTAATTTCGAGCACATTGAAGTATACGTATATAATTTTTGAAATTTTATAAAAAGTATATTTGGAGTAATATGTTTATTAATAAAATTTAATAAATAAAATGTTATTTATTAAATAAAAATTAAAAAAGGAAAAAGCAGAATCGAACATAAGATCTCCAATATTCTGATCTTGCACCCAACGCCCGAGACCACGCGTTCTTGCAGATCACCTCGACGAACGCGATACATATAGTGTATGGAAAGTCGTAAACTATTGTATATCTCATCAATGTTTACGTTTTGAAATCATTTTTGCATTTGCATTTTTGCTACGTTAATGAGAAAGATATATGATTAATATAATTTAATAAAAAGAAAATGAAAGAATTTTAATTCGACAAAAATTGGAGATTTTCACATCTGCTGGAGTATTGAATATTAGTCCAAGAAACCGAAGTCTGTCAAAAAAAAAAACGGAGAACTGGCAACCGTGTTCGTGATTTAAAATTCTTTCAATTTTTGTTATTTCGATAGAGCGAGACAGAGAAAAAACAAACGGATAGAAGCTCCGATTGTAATCGGTGAGTCTCCGCGCGGACACGCCGAACTGGGCCCGCTAGCAAAACAATGAGTCATCTGTCTCTGTCCTTCTCTCTGTGGTCGCTTGTTTCTAGCGACCGAAAATATTTTCTCGACGATCTCGACCGCTTGGCGTGTATCATAAGGAGGAAAGAGACATTCTAGACAATACTTAATTTTTATTAAATTATATTAATCCTTTGCCCTACGATTTAAGTTACGATGGCGCGTGCCATAATTAATAGCCTGGAACATATTGTTTATGTTTGGCTCGATTTCTTTACCACGAGTCTCACATGATATTAGTGAAAGAGTTAATCATATACCTTTCTCATTAATATATAATAGCAAAAATGATTTCAAAACGTGATAGTTAACGAGATATAGTTTACGATTTTCCGTGTATTTTATGTACCACGTTCATAGAGGCGGTTTGTAAAAACTCAGCGTGGTCTCGGGCGATAGGTGCGAGATCAGAATGTTGAGGATCCTATGTTCAATCCTGCTTTTTCCTTTTTTTCTTAATTTTTTTTAAAAATAAATAACATTATTCATGACAACATATTACTCCAAATATATTTTTATAAAATTATAGAAATTATATGTGTACTTTAGTGTGCTCAGAACTAGTTACACATTTCGAGCCAATTTCTGAAGTGCTGCCTATTTTTCCTTTACAACCGCTCAACAGTCGACGGCTGAACCGCTGGATCGCGTGCGGACATGCATCTCAGGAGCGTCACAGTATAAGAAACATGCTGCTATCATACCTTCCAACATGAAAATTATCATGACAACATTTTAGCATGAAAATTATTATAAAAATATTTTCCTTCTTACATAATTGTTATTTTCTTAATAATAGTGATTGAACATCATATTAATAAGTATATACATTTTATTAAATATTATGTACTTTTAAAATATTTACTTTATTATTTTTATACATTACATTGATACATTCGGTTTTCTTTCAAAGAGCTACTGACCACGCTTATGTGCCACAAAATGTAATATCTTTTAATATAGAATACTGATAATATCAATTTAAGACTAATAAGAGTCGATACAGAACGAGATGCGTAATTTTAAACTGGAATGATTCAACTTCAATAACTCCGTGATGTCTTCTTTATTCAACATGTGAATAAAGAAGGCATGTTGAATAAAGAAGACATCACAGAAGACTAAGGAAAGTAAAGGATTGATAATTTGCTAGAAGATACGGAGCATATTTCTTAGTGCAACGCTCCTGAAATACACATCCGCGCTCGATCCGGTGCAGCTCAGCCGTCGAGCATTGAGCGGCGGCGGCGGGGGGAAAGAAGGCGACCCAAAAGTGCCTCAAAAGTCGACCCAAAATTTAATGTATTCCAATAACTATAGGAAGAATATCGAATCACTTTAATAGATAAATAAAAAATTATTTGTATGTTGCATATAAAGGCACATATAAAGGCTTTTTGATTTGTTAATTATAAAATTATATTGACATCATCCTTATAATTATATTAATCATCCTTATAATTATATTAATCGCACTTTTGCGATTTGATTGATTATCAGAATTTTCTTTCGGATGATAATTATAAAAAAAACATTTCACAGAAAGTACTGATCGACGTTACATTATTACAGAAACATAATTTTTTTTTGGATTTTTTCTAAAGGTAAATTAAAACGTTTAGAAATACACATATAATTTCAATAATTAAATAAAAATATATTTAGCCTGTAATATATGTTTGTTAACAATGTCTTCAATCACTTATTTAAAAAAAAAAAATTATGAAAAAAGAAAAAAGGAATTGATCATGAGATCTCTAACATTCAGATCTCGTATCTTACGCGTGAGACCACGCCGAGGTCTTGCAAATCTTTTCTATGAACGTGGTATATAAGGCTCATGGAAAATCATAGAAATATCCCGTAAATTCGTGTTTTGAAATTATTTTTGCTATTATACATAAATTGGAGGGATATAGGATTAGCATAATTTATTAAAACTTATATTTTATCTATAATGTTCCTTCTCCTCTTAATTATACACATTGAGCGGCCGAAATTTTCCAGAAAGCATTTTCGGTCGCTAGAAACAAGCGACCGTAGAGAGATGGGGGGGGAGGAGAGGAGAGGAGAGGAGAGGAGAGGAGAGGAGAGGAGAGGAGAGAGAGAGAGAGAGAGAGAGAGAGAGAGAGAGAGAGAGAGAGAGAGAGAGAGAGACTCTGAAGGATAGACTCGCTGTTTCGTTCGACGAGCCCAGCTCGGCATGCGAAGTCTCACTGATTACAATCGGAGTTTCTATCCTTTTTTGTTTTTTCTCTGTCTCACTCTGTCGTACTTCTGTTTCAATAATTCGTTCTGCAATTCAAGAATGTGATTTCTATCGATTCTGGCATCATCATCGATACATCAAGAACGCATGAATCCTTCTCTAAACAACGATCTTGATATATATTTCTATATATACAAAAATATATTATTATGGCGTTCCCGGCTGATAATATATTGCTGATTTATTTACAATGGTTCAATCCATTTCTATAGTTGAATAGCAATACTACTTCGTTTGTGCGCGACCGATAGGAGGAATGGCGCTTCTTACTAAGACTCGACATCCGAGTCAAAAATGTGCTGTATACAATAATTTCAGACCTTGCATAAGTAGCTGGCGATTTACAGAAAACCTCAAAGAACAATACTATGCTTGCAGAAACGAGTTACGAGCTTTAATATAAGAACAAAGTGTATTCGAAAATTTCATTTATATGCTACGTCTGTTACGAGATTGCCGCTTGTCGTTCCGACATCCGAGCAGAAAGAAAGCTCAACCGAAACACATCACGTTCCGAACCTTGATATGCATGTGTAAATAATTCAGTAAATAAAGTTTAAACATGTGTTGTATATATGTACCCGCACACACACGCGCGCGCGCGCACACGCATACGCACACGCGTATGTATGTATGCTATTATATATGCATATATATATATATATATATACACATATATACACATATATACACATACATACATATACATACATATATATATATATATATGTATATGTTATTTTATATATATGCATCAATAATTTACTAAATAAAATGTATGTAAAAGACAGAACAGTATAATTAAAATAATTATCTTCATTTGTATTCATATGTAAATAATATGATATGTTTCTTGTTTAGGAAGAAATTATTTCAACAAAATTGAAATAAGTAATATCATATTTATTTTATTATTTTTCCTCTCAAAAGAAAAAACTTTGACCAGGGCACGTTTTGATTGATATGGGCCTGAGTAGGTCGATAATTCAGATCATTTCTATGGTTCAGCGACGCACTTTTCATGACAGCGCCGCTGTCGGAATATCGCGGAACTAAAATACTGCTCAGTTTCATGGCTTCACGTCAATTTCACTCGTAATATACAAACGAAATTTTTGGATGCACCTTTCTCTTAAACTAAAACTCCTACCGCGTTTCTAAAAGCATGGGATTGTTCGTTTAGGTTTTCTACAATACGCTAGCTACTTTTCATGAACGTGCAAGATCTGAAACTCTTATGTGCAACACATATTGTGATGTGTTGACTACAGAAGCCGATAACAAAAGTGTAAGTCTTTAATTTTTTTTCGTTTTTCGTATTCAAATGTAGCTGGCGCTTTGCGTTGTTGTCGATACTTTAATTGTGGAGAAGGATTTTTCAGTCCATAAACACAGTTATGAGAAAGGTGCTTTTAAAATTTAATGATAAAACAGGACACTCCAGCATCCCCTTAATACGTTCAATTGCATTTAATGATTTAAAAAACAAAAATGTAAGAGTTTCAGCTGAAAGAATATTGGATTTCCAATGTACAGACTTACGATTAATTATTAATTACGAGATCATTTTGTAAGGTAAGAAAAATTAAGTGTAATTAAAAAAATTAAATATTTATGTTATACACCCAGAAAAAGTTTCTTCGATTCAAAGAAATGTTCCTTTGCTACACGGTTAAAGAAAAAATTTCTTTAATTTGAAAAAATTATGTTCAAATGCCGGTGTCGAGGCGGACATGAGTACGCAGACCTAATAATATGGTCGAAAGTACTCGTGACTAACCTTCATTAGCATGACACATTATTGCAGCTTTTAAGCTTCTATGCCACCGCTCGATCATACCATTCGAGACGATATGATACGCCGCGGTACGAATCCTTGACAGGCGATCAGCTGAAGAAGTACAGTGAAAAGTTGTGCTTCGAACTGACTATCTTGATCCGTAGTTATCATTTTGGATGCTCCAAAATTTGCTACCCAGTTGTCGTAAAACGCGCGTGCTGTAATGGCTTCGATGTCTTTGAGAGATATTCTACTGGCCAACGCGAAAATTTATCAATAATCGTCACACAATATTTGTACCCGTCCGACTCAGGCAAGGCACCTATTAAATCCATTTGAACATGCTCGAAACGCCCATCGGGCGCGACAAATTTTTCAGGATTTAGTTGAACGGGTTATTTTTGACTGTTGACAATCTAGACAATTTTTGCACTACTTCGCAATGTCGCGATGCATGTTAGACCACACATATCGTTGACGGATTAACCGATCAGTGACTTTAGGGCCCGGATAAGCCGCATCATGGAACATGTGAAAGACGCGATCTCGTAGAGATCGGTATATAGGGGCGGATTGCCTCGTCATTTCACAATAAAGTGTAGTATGCGTCGATCCCCATTGAATTCGCTTCATAGTAAGCGGAAATTCAGGAGATTCGCGGATGGACCATAGTTCCTCGTCTTGTTCTTGTTGCTGTGCGAGCTCATTTAGTTCAATCTCAGCAGGTAAACGAATGGCTTCGATGCGGGAAAGAGAATCCGCCACGATGTTATCATTGCCCGATAGGTATTCGATACGCGTGGTAAACTGAGAGATGAACGACAGTTATCTCTGTTGCCGGGGTGATGCTATTTCGGAACGTTGCATGAACACGTAGATGAGAGGCTTGTGATCGGTCACAATCTTGAAATTCCGTCCTTCGAGGAAATAGCGAAAGTATTTAACTGCCTCGGCGATCGCCGTAAGCTCCCGATCGTACGCGCTGTAGTTCTGTTGCGCCGAACTTAATTTGCGCGAAAAGAACGCGAGCGGTTTCCACGAGTCGTCCAGACGTTGTTCGAGGGCGGCCCCGATGGCGAAATCTGACGCGTCACAAACGAGGCACGTCGGAGGGGTGAGAGAGTAGTAGTCGCATTAGCCAGATTCTCTTTGCACTTAGTAAACGCTTCCTCAGCCGCCGTCATCCATATGATTGGCCGTTTGTCATTTTTGCGTGAGTAGCGAAGGTACTCATTTAATGGTACCTGAACAATAGCTGCATTATGTAGTAGTTTATGAAGAAAGTTGACAAGCCTAAAAAAACGACGCAATTCAACTATAGTGTTAGGCCTTGGAAACTCGCGAATGGCCTGAACCTTATCGAGTGGTTTACAGCCTTCGCTGTTAATCGTAAAGCCGAGGAATTCTAATTCTTGCTTGCCAAACTCGCATTTCTCTACATTAAGTCGTAAATAAAACTTTTTTAATCGCTGTAACACTATGCGTAAGTGAGCTTCGTGCTCTTCAAGAGACGTCGACGCTATGAGAATGTCGTCGATGAATGTAAACACAAATTCCAGGTCGCCTAGAGCGCGGAAGATTTGACGCTGGAATGTTTGACTCGCGTTTCTAAGACTGTATGTCATGAATTTGTATTCGAACAGCCCGAAGGGCGTAACGACAGCCGTTTTCGGAATATCTTCCGGCGCCACTGGAATTTGGTTGTATGCTTGATGCAGATCTAGCTTAGAGAAAATGACTTTCCCACGCAGGTTGGAGGAGCAGTCGTGCAAATGTGGTACGGGAAATTTATCCGGCACGGTGATCGCGTTAAGATGACGATAATCGCCGCAAATCTTCCATGACCCGTCTTTTTTCTGTACCATGTGAATGGGACTTGCCCATGGGCTACTGGACGGACGGCATATACCGGCTTTGACTAGCCGTTGAAATTCAGCCTTTGCTGCTTTTAATTTTACCGGACTTAACCTGGGGCGCTCGGCTACCGGCGGGCCCGTGGTAATAATATGATGACGAACATCGCTACTGCAATTCGAAGTTGCCTGTTCTAAACCGGTGACATCTGGAAATTCAGATAAGATGCTCGTGAATTTTGTACTGGGATTGACTTGCTGATGGCAAGCTGTGATACCGATTTGACAATGCCCGACACGTACACATTGTTTTGTGAATCGATGAGTCTGCGACCTTTAAGGTCCGGAAGGAGCCCGTAATGTGCAATCAGGTCGGCCCCAATAATCGGGTACGGCACTGACGCAGAAATTCCGGGTGTATCCCTAAATATAGCGTTCGGAACGACTCCCCATATGTGTCACCCATACACGTATTGTTTGCCGCGTAAAGTTTGAAATTGGTCGGAGTTTTGTTCTTCGCATATGTACTGGAAAGCAACGAAATTTCCGTTCCCGTATCCACAAGGAATAGTTCTCCGGTGACTCGATCGTGGATGTGGAGACGGACAGAAGAATCGATGCCCGCCATACCTGTCTTTTCGGTGGCAGACGATTCTATTCCCTCGCCTTCCCGTCCGTTAAAGCCTTGGGCTTTGGCCAAGGGCACGGGAATTTTTCAGTTCCCTTACAGACTCGCGCTTGTTCCCCGAAAGTACGATGGCCAGCAGACACGAGAGCTTCTGCTTTTGAAACGCTTACGATTTTTATTGCCTTGTCTCTCGTCTGAGATCTGCTGCCCCGCTCGACCTTAGCTGCGAGGGCGGCTACCGCGGCGGTCAGACTGTCCATCTTAGCTTCTAAGTCGGACGACTTCATTTCTGACAACGATATGACAGCACACTGCGCAGAGTCACTCGCAGTTTCGGTTATTTTATTCGCCATTTTGGCTAGCCCGTCCAAATCCGTGCTATTGGAAGTCGCAAGAATGCCTCTAACGTACGGCGATAGGTACTCAAAAAATACGGTTTGATTACGGTGTCGTCACATCGCTTGTCAGTGTTCAAGTTGCGGAGTCGATTGAGGATCTGCGACGGTTTCCCTGACGTAAGCACTTGGTCTTTTATTAGTTGTCGCAGTTGACTTTCTGCTGACACTGAAAAATTTTCAATAATACGCTGTTTTAATTTGGTATATGGTTCGTTCTCATCGGGCTCCGCGATGAGATCTCTGCAGCACGCGATGGTTTCGGCGTCCAAAGACATAATCACGTAATGCGCCCTAGTCTTTTGCTCTATGATTCGTGCGGTCTCGAACGTGGCTTCGATTTGAATGAACCATAACACCGGATCTTTGATTAAGAACAGCGGAATTTTCGGAACCCTATATGAATCCACGCATGCGACATTGCTCTGCTGAGGCGCCGCTTGCAGATGCGCCACCAGCGCCTGCAATTTCTCATAGGTAGGAGGAGGCATGACTGTATGTATCGAAGCTCGCGAACAATCCGTATTTCCTGACGGCCTTAAATACTAATCGCTTACGCGCACGTTATGTAAAACGTCGATCGCTTAATATTAATTTGTCAAAATGAAGAAATCGTTAATTAATGCATTGACCTCGTGAAAAAAAGCATAGAAGATCTACTTTCCTATTCTGCCGGATTACGCGCGCTAAAAACTGACGCACTGCGCACGCAACTTGTCCGACTACAATGGCGGCAACGACGCGCTTTGCTGGACACAATGGCGGCGATGTCGTCCTTCACAGGTCACAATGGCGGCGATGTCGTCCTTCGCAAGTCACAATGGCGGCGACGGCGATGGCGTTCTGAACGCCGGCTCCTGGGCTGGCCCGTGCGGTTCCCACGGCGACGGGACGCTGCGTGCCTGTTGTTGGATATGTTCCTGCGGTGCTTCCGACGGCGAGACTTTTCCGCCGGTCCCGGCTTCAGCGATGGGGCCTTGCGACCGGTCACGATATCGGTGATGGGCCTCCTGTTGCTCACGATGTCGGCGATGGGCCTCCTTGTCGGCTATGACGTCGGCAATGTGCACTGCTGCTCGGTTCGAAACCGAGCTTCAAAACCAAGTTCGTTTCGATGTTGTTCGAACGGTTGCTTGACGGTTACCAGTCAATCGCTTCTTCCTCTCGATCACGTCGGGGTCACCAATATGGGAATAAGTGACTCAATTGACAAGTCAAATTCTCAAGCCCACGCTTGTCATGTGATGTGATATAAGAGGTAATGATCGACACTTTTCTTGTAACTGGTAACAATGAATCTTTATTACTGGAACTCGCATGAATATGATCGTACAGGATGGGCGCCATAATCTATCTAGCTTGTTATTTTTCTCTGACGCTGCTTGTAGGTAACTCGCAACCTACAAAATCCCTAGGTTTTCTACACTCGCTGCGCTAGTGAGATATTGAGAACGTAGTTCCCTACACTGCAAGCGGCCCGGGATTCGCATCACTACTTCCTGCTGGACATAGAATATATGTCATTCAATATCCTCAATCCCATCCAAATGCGATGATAGTCACTTAGACGTTTTACAGTCCCATCGCGAGTTTTTGCTTGAACCTAACGGTAGGTCCACTTGACACTATGACAATGGAAGTCAGTTCAATTCGGAAATGTGACAAGATCACACGTCCGATGGAAGATAGATTTCACGATAGCAATAATAATTTTTTCGCTAAGTTTTTGGATTTCAATAATTGTAAAATGCTATTCAATAATCAATTAATTTCTACTTTCGTCGATCTAATTATTTCTCTATTGAATTGATTACTCGCCTTTATCAACTCGCTAGGATTCAATTTGAACAGTTTATTCAGTCTTTTCAAAAGTTTATTACTCAGACTCCACCGGACACTCCGCTAATTTGAACCACATTCACGAATAACAATTCTTCCTCTTTTCGAATTCTATAATGGAATTGTTGTGGAATTCGAGATAAATTGCCTTATATTCAAGATATCAGTCTTAATCTCGATATCATGAACTTACAAGAATCGCTACTTACATCATCAGCCTCATTCAGACTGCAGGCATTTCATACAATTAGAAGCGACATTACTAGAGAAAATCAGAGAGGTATCTGCATGTTAGTAAGAAATAACATTATTTTTCATCATCTGACTCAACATGATCCCTGCGGTGGAGCTGCGGTCAAAGCGTTTGCATATCATCGAACAAGGAACGCATTGTCATAGTTAACATCTACAAGCAATATCTTTGATGATATCAGGGTCTGTTTCTACTCTTTAACTTATACGAGAGGTTATTTTTGTAGGAGATCTGAATGCACATCATTCTATGTGGGATTGTGCCAAAACGATGGCGCAGGTAGACTTATTTTAAATGCTATGGAAGGATTTAATGCTTGCATATTGAATAATAACCATCTCACTTTGTTCTTGTTTCCAAATTCGGGCACCTCTATTATTGACCTGGTTATTGCCTCACCTGACCTTACCCCGTTTTGCGAAATTAAAACTTACAAGGAAATGGGCAGCGATCATTTCCCTATAAATTAAGATGGGATGCAACATCAACAAAATTCGTCGCTTTTTATATAAGCTTAAATTAAGTCAACAAGAGGTTAACAAATTGTATGTATCCTTTCAAACGCCTCATCCGAAGATTTCTTCAAAGGAGTTTCTGAGGACTCATGCGAGGCATACAACTATCTGATGGACAACCATCTGTTGGAGGTGACAAGATCATTTTTCCCACTGAAGTTTCAGCACCTATACTCAGTTATACTATCTGATAAACGGAAATCGCGTCCTTGATGGACAGAAACCTATCAAGAAGCAATCGAAAAACATAGGGCAGCGGCTAAAAGAGTGGCAAAGGTCTCCTACAATAGAGAACTTTCTCGAATTTAAGAGAATGCGTGCCAAGTGTTCCAGAGTAATCTCTAACAAAAACGCATGCAATGTGTTTCATGAAAAAATTCACTGAGTCGTTTGACTGTAAGACGCTCACCAGTCAAATCTGGTCATTAGTCAAGGCCTTCAAGAATCGCAATCTAGCCGGAATTGATGCAAAGATACATTGGTGCGTATGAGGAACGTTCCCTTATCAAACTGGTTAAGGATAAAATATGTCCTCCTTTTTGCTCTCGCAACACTAGGAAGAGTTTGGAAATTAAGGAAGAAGATGATAATTCCATTGCGATGCACAGGGATTTGGAAGCCCCGATTATACTGCAGGAATTTAAGATGGCTCTTGCTCAACCAAACCGGAACTCCGCTCCAGGACTGGATCAGATTAGTTTTTTGATGCTGTTGTGTCTTGACAACAACTTTACTTGGGATTCTTTTCAAGTTCTATAATCTTTCTCAATTCTTGACAAAGGGCGTGATATCGCATGCTTAGAAAGTTTCACTAGTGATGTTCATCCTGAAGGCGGATGGAACCAGCGTACGCCTCACATCGTTGCTACTATGCGTTCTCAAAATTTTGAGAAAAATCATCTACTGGAGATTGCAGTGGTTAGTGGAATCACAATCCATTCTATCCCAAGAGCAGATGGACTTTCGTCCATCTAGGTCGTATGCGGACAATCTGGTAATTCTTGCTAATATCATACAGGTGGCATTCTTGAATGGGGAAGTAGCAGTGAGTGCTTTTTTAGAAATCACTGGCGCTTTTAATAATGTTCTTCCAGAGGTCATCAACTAAGAGCTTGAGAGACATTGGCCTGCCGACTAATATACGTAAATTTGTGGAGAATCTTATCAACGGGAGAGAATTGCATCGAGAACGGCTCTTTGAGCGATGTGCGCTTTGGAATGCCGCAGGGCTCTTCTCTTATTTAATATTAGCTTAAGAAATCTAGATCAACATATTCAGCCTGATGTTAATTTTTTGCAATACGCAGACGACATCGTTATATATTCTTCGGTTCGCACTGCTGATGAGGCTGTTGAACAGGTTTATCATTCATTGGATCAAATGTACCAATATCTTGCTCATAGAGAACACGAACTCTCACTTGCTAAATCCAAGTGGTTGATTTTTACCAGAAGGAAGCAGCCACCAACATGCGACCAGGCTTTACAATTAATGAACAAGAAGTTCCCAGGGTAAACCACATCAGGTTCTTAGGCGTCAATCTTGATTGTAAGCTGAAAAGTGATTTTCACCTCAAACTTGACCAAAAAGGGTAAAATGGTGATCAATATTTTATCGTCGCTCACGGATGTTTGATGGGGCTCTCACCCATAATTATTGTTAACGTTGTATAGAACAGTCTTCAGAGGCTCTATGGCTTGAATATGGCTGCCAAATATTCATTTGATACAAAAATAGCGCAGCTTTTATGTGTCTGGAAAGGCTATAAAATAGTCATTAGAACAATTATGGGATACAGACAATCCACTTCAATCAACATTATGTTATGCGAAGCTAAGGAATTGCTCTCAAATTACGATCATCTAAATATGTGTATAAATGAATGTCCAAGAGAAAAAACGTTATCATTTCCAATCTTAGAAACCTGGAAGTCTCTGCAATCTCAGTCAAGGACAAGTTTTCGGCGCTGAATTGTTCCTCCACTTTTAGGTGTTATATTACCTGTAAATCTGAATTGAATACTGTTTTTAGGTCTATCTACCCGCCTGTTTTTGAACGAGATTACTCTATGTATAATATATTTTTCGCAAGAATTATTCGAACTTCATTGTAGACACAAGGAACAGAAGTAAAGAAAGATCGCACTCGAATTTTGTAGCAAGCTGGAAGACATCAGCGAGTCCGATATCATAATATTCTTTTACGGACGGGTCCAAATTGTCAGAAGATGAGTGTACTGGAGCGGCTATGTATTCCCCGATCTTCAAATTAAGTTTTAGATTCAGGCTTCGGATACTTCGGTATTTTTTGCAGAGGCCTGGGCAATTTATCAAACATTATAACCTGAACTAGAATAGATTGCATCGGAAAAATATGTCCAATACTCCAAGCTGTCACTACTCTAAACAGGATATCAACCACGTGATCTTCTATACTATGTCCCTATATTAGAAACAAATTTCGACTCTTGTGTAGATATCTGAAGAAGACTTTTCCGCTTTATCCCATTAATATATTTCTCATGTTAAAGAATCCTCTGGTTAAACTCTGCAGACTTCTCTTCTCCTTTTTTTAAGGTATCTTATTTATCGGCCTGTTTATGTAGACTCGAGACTGCTATTCCTTTTCCTCATTCCTTTGCCGCTCGGAAAGGGGGGGGGGCAGTAATTTTTTTTCTCTTTCAGCTAGTACTTTTGGTATCGCCTGTGGAAGGTTAGAGGCACCTGTGATAAGACTGGCCACGTGGATCTCACTAAGATAATCAGGGTCAATTAAAGACGAAGAAGAAGAAGAAGCGCAGTGAATTTTGGAACACAGCCTTTGTTGATAGTAAGATTTATATAAGATTGTTTTTTATCATTACCTGTTACCTTAGTCAAAATTTTATATGTATCTCTTTGTACAATTTTTCTTTTTTATAGTGAATCAATGATTAAATCAGAAAATAAAACAGATATTACTAATGCAGATATTACTAATTTATAAAACAGATATTACTAATGCAGATATTACTAATTTATAGTTTTCGTGCACTAATGTAATACGTATATATATGTATATCACTTGCTTAAGGAGATGCTGGAGTTACCAACAGAGCGTTATCTGATATTTCTCAAATCATTTCGTTTTCCTTATACAGAATAAAAAATCCTTCTCCAGAGTACAAGAAAAAACGTAAATACCTTTCAAAAAGTACAAACCAGTATGAAAATTCCTAAAAAATTGTAAATTACAGTTTTCCGTTATCATGTAAATTCGCTTCCTTCACGCACGCACGCACGCACGCACGCACGCACGCACGCACGCACGCACGCACGCACGCACGCACGCACGCACGCACGCACGCACGCACGCACGCACGCACGCACGCACGCACGCACGCACGCACGCACGCACGCACGCACGCACGCACGCACGCACGCACGCACGCACGCACGCACGCACGCACGCACGCATATATATAAATGAATGCAAGGATATATCACAAAGTTTCCCATATTTGAGTAATTTAGAAGAGTATCATGAGGCCTTCAAATTTTGAAGCTTATAAAAGAAATGGCTTGAGAAGTACGATTTGAGTGTACATAACCTCGCATTCATGTGATATGTAGGATATAGCAGAGCAAAAAATATATGTAATGTTTTATTTAATTATTTTATAATGTACATAATATTAATTACACTTAATGTACGTAATATTTTAATTAATGTATGTAACGTTTTCTTGATATACATAATATTTTATTTGGAATTAAACATCTGTTTTATCGACATTGATCAAGTTCAGCCAATATCCCCTTAAGCAAGTCTTTTAATTTTTCATTATATTCATATTAGATTACAAAATTATAATCATATGAATTTCTTTTTATACGTCATACATTAGATAAATCTACCTTTACATGCTATCAGACTTGTTCTTTTTAGCTGAACTTTTGCACCAGTTCTTTTTAGAAGGAAAGAAAAAGAAGAAAGATGAACTGCAAAAGTTCAGCCAAAAGGAATAGGCTTATAAACTCATAAAAGAACAGTTCGTAATACATTTCACTATTTTATTGATCAAGTAGTGACACAAGGAAGAATTAAAATATTTTGCATATATATTTTACAAGATGGAAATTGATGTAATTTTTTCCTTCTGTCATAATTCAATATGATTGTAGTAAAGAAATTTGAATCCTTATCCTTTTTACAATTTTAAGCTATATATATTGTTTTTTCAAGGTACATTATTATTGTTATAGTATGTGTACAAAAACGAGCCAGTTATTATTCTCTCAGAGGATGTGATATGACGGATCCAGAATTTGTTTAGTTGGCCATATCAGTATAAGAATGTCATTTCTCTGTTAACATGATGGCTCGTGATCATCATTAGGAGTATCAGCATGCAAAAAACTTTACAGGTGATTTAATGGCTGCGTTCAGCAGACTCAACAATTGAGTGAGCGCTCGCTGTTATTGATGTATTCTTTTAGATCATCCAATCAGCATTTTAAATCTAAACGCATTAAGTTGTCATGTAAATGATTAATCTGTAAGCTTATTATGAATTCTATAATTCGTAATAGTGAGAAAGAGACTAGTTAAAAATACTTTGTATTAAGTACTTAAAGAGAACTCTCTATCTTGTGATTGAATTCGAATAATCAAGTGACAGAAAAAATAAAATGAATAAATGAATTTCACACATAACAATAAGAAATATTTCAGTTTTACAAGTTGAAAGATAAGAACAGAAATTATCGATTTTCGATTATTATATTACACCCAGAACCAACTTAAATTTGTAAAATCACCGTGTTTGATATCTTTCATCGAGATTGTTGGATCTAATCTTCTAATATATATTTTACGTTGACCGATATCTTGTAATAATCTAAAATTATCGCCCAAAATTCCTTCGCCGTTTAAGAGTTTCCGGAACATGTTCATCTATGATGAAATAGATAAATAAATTCATATAAATGTAGTATAATATATGAGTATTTACATATATGTATATAAATCACATAAGTGTAGGGTGAGTAAAAAGTCCCAGACCGGTGAAATATGTCGAAAACTAAGCATTTCCGAAAAAAATGTTTCCTACAAAAGTTGTAAAAAAGTTTCAAATGATCTATTTACTGATCTGATCAATCTGACCTTATTACGTCGCCAAGGTCAGATCAAGGTCGCATCGATTTTTTTAATGGCACACCGGTCCGGAATTTTTATTCACTCTATATAAGAGACAGTGCGCGGCTATATATCTGATCCTTATTGAAAATGAATTATTTTAATTATTTGAAATAATAAAAAGATTGTATCATTGTTAAAAAATTGTTTTAAAAAAAAGAGGAATGCTAAATATATGCATGTACTTGTGCGTAATCGTAATAAAACATGAGTAAAAGTGTAAGTAACATACCTGATGGAAGGATATTGGAATTGGATTGGCGAAAATGTGCCAGGTGACTACTTCGTTACAAGGCGGAGTTGTGAGAGATCCTTTGTATGCGTAAAAGACATCTGTGTTTGACGGTATTAGGGATGCTAGAGTGAGATATATATTGACCGATAACTCTGTATGTGCCCATTGCACATCAGATAACTTACTTATAAAAGGTTGAAGACGCTCGTTGTCTTCATCTTGCAACTGAAATTAAGCAAGTAATTATACTTAGGCATAGAACTTTTCTTGATTTCGTAAATTTTTAAAATTAAATAAGTTTTTAATAGACTTTTATTTAATTTTTTATTTGTAATTCACAAAAGTATTTAGATATATTAATTCGGTGCTCGCAAAGATTTGCACATTTCGGCCGATTCCGGCGAGCGACCTCCATTATCGCTCGAGGCTCGATGGCTGAGTCGCCGGGCGCTTACGTGACGTTCTGGCTCAGAAGCGCTTCTCTAGTTTAAACGTGCGGAGATCATTCCTTACGTAATTAAAGAATATTTTTCTTGTAAAATAATTTTTGTTATCTTAAAAAAATCAAATATTAAATTTTCTAAAACATTTTGTAATTTTCTAAAACATTTCATAATAATTCTTGCTTATCTGAAACCATTCAATAATTGTTATAAATTTACACCGAGAAGTTTCTATAATATACCGAGAAGTTTCTACATTGTCTTTATGTAATTGTTTAACTTTTTTTTTTAAACAATTACATAAAGACGGTGTTACATATGTTAAAGAGAATGTTAACAATTAATCGTTAGTCAAGAATTTAAAATGATAAACTTATATTCGCTTATAGAAGAAAATAGTTGTTGCGATATAGAATCCTTGTTACTTGAGACTTTGTAAGATTTCATATGGAAAACACGGAATTTCCAGATTCACGTATTTTCTGACTTCAATCTTTGCAAGTCTGTTGTAGAAACTTCTCGATGTAAATTTGTAACAATTATTAAATAGTTTCTGGTAGGTAAGAATTATTATAACAAAACGTTTTAAAAAATTCAGTATTAGATTTTTTTAAGAAAATAAAAATTATTTTGCAAGAAAAATATTCTTTAATAACATAAGATACGATATCCACACGTTTAAACTACAGAGACCGAGTCTCGAGCGGTAGTGGGAGTAGCGCGCCGGAATGTGCAAATCTTTACGAGCACTGTATTAATTGTGTATAAAAATATAAATATTTTTATATATATATGTGTGTGTATATATGTATATACATATAGATATGTATATATATATATATATGTATATATATGTAATGTTGAAAGACTAAAAATAATCGGCGCGCAGCCATTTCTAAGATACATTAAATTTATTTAAAATGTGTGTGTGTGTGTGTGTGTGTGTGTGTGTGTGTGTGTGTGTCATGTATTAGTCTAACATCTAACTTTGATCACCGTAATTAGCTTTGTATTTATAGTTGATTTAAAGAGCGATTTTTGTGTGTGTTGCATGTGTGCGTGCGTGCGCGCACATGGTTACCTGGAAGAAAGAAGCTACTACGGCTATACCATCGTCGTGTTGTGCCGCATTTACATAATTGCCATATGCCATGTTGTAATGTATAATATGCGTTTCCATTGAATATCTACGATATTGATCTCATTGCTGTAATTTATTCTTTATTATTTTTTAATTCGAACAAATAAATATGACTGTTACCTTAAACCGTTTAGTACATGTTCGGCACCTCTATTATTTTTTAAACCCCAATGAAAGTGCACTTCTTCCATTTCAAATGTTTGATTTCGCAGCATGCCTCCAAATATATAAGGCAATGTTCTATGTACTTGTGTCTCATTTTTGTCTACTCTAAGTATAACTAAAAAAAAAAAGAGATGTGTTGTACACGCTTTTTTAAAAAGTTTAATAGTAAAATTATATATGACTTAAAAATATTTACCAGTGTTTCCATTATTTTTTAATAATTGCGGCATTGGAAAAAAATCGTGATAACCAATCAATTCAAGAGCCGGAAATGGTTTAACGATCGCTTTTGATGTGCATATAGCCACTGGTGATTGTCGTTTTCCTGCGCATAATTTGTACTTCTTCGGCCACAAGTGTTGCTCTAAAATAAAACATTAGAACAACATTTTTCTTTTACATTAATAACCCTTTAAGGCTTAATGTACATAATTATATATACATTCATTTTGAGTTCTTCCTCTAATGTTTTATTTTTATACAATAGTGACTCTGTTTATTTAATTCGTCACACTAGCTGAAATTAGAATTGTTGTCTTAACAATATAATATATAACAATGGTAAATAATCGTATTCTCACTAAACAAGTCTGCATGTACTGTTATTGTGATCGTTTGCAGAGCAATTCACCAGCACTTAATTTTGTAAAATATATTATTTACAAAATACAGGCAAATAACAAGTAATTTTTATTTTCTTATCTATGTTACCTAAAATACAAGAGTGATTCTTCATGTTTGTTATTATCATTATACGTATTCGATTCTGTAGCTGGAATACATGTATAAATATGAATGTATATATAATTACATACCTTCAGAAAATCTTGATGATCAATCTTCTTTATTAATTCATAAAATTCTTCATCAGATGCATTTTTTAAAGATCAAATTACGAAGAAAAAATTTTATTCAAACGGAATCAATAAATCTTAAAGAACGTTATATAAATTATAATAAGTAGATTGCTATTTACACAATCACTATTTTATGAATAATAATTGTAGAATCTTATCAATTTGTAATTATTTCGTCGATCTCTAAATTTTTGTCTCATAAATTTGTTAGTCTCTACACGGGTTTTACTGTTTGTAAGTAATATAATTGTTAAATAGTATAATAATAGTATATATATTGTTTTCAAGTTCTTATCTTATTTCCGAATTAATCTCGTCTGTTTTAATAAAGAAAACAATTTTAATAAAGGAGAAAAATAAGAAAGGAAAATTATCTACGATTCTTTTAGTTTATATATGTCGTGAAAAATAAATCAAAATTTGTAAACTTGTCATACCTCTCTTACTGTATCCAAAACCATGGATGCCACAGTGCGGTATAACGATGAGAATCAGCCACGCCGTTACAATTTGTAAGATACGCATTTCTAAATTCTTTTTGTACAAACATTGATAATTATATACATGTGTAAACGCGTATACAAGAACATTACAATTTATTTCTCATGGAAAAAATCTTTGCCGAAAAATTCGTTGAAATTTTGTTAAAATTATTCCAGTATTTCGGAATACTTTTTAACAAAATTTCAACGAAATTTAAATACATTTGAAAATAAAATTGCATATTTTTACACAACAAACACAAGACTGATTCTTTAATTGATTTTTACAATTTTTCTAAACAAAATTGTACTAACAAAATTCAACAAATATCTCATTTACTTTCATCTCGGAATTCAATTTTGAGGATTTATCGATTTCTTTAAGGAATTATTAAAACATAGGCCAGTATTCATAATCGGTTCTTATTTCAAAAAAGTCTTAAGTAATGTCTTAAGACGCTAATGCGGTTCTCTAATTGATTCATGATATCTTAAGACTTTACTTAAGATCTTAAATATAAGATCTGATTATGAATACTATAGATGAAAAATCTCATAATGCTCCTCCTTTTATTCTATTCTATATTTTAATTATTAAAATAGAACTAGAAAAATAAAACTCCATATGGTAACAGTGTGGTATATTGCATTCGCGGCAAATTATTAGAGAAATTCAGCAAACTTTTTTGAAAACTTATGAAGAAATTGTAATAAGTTTTTAACTAATTCATTTCATCTATTTGGTTGGAAATTATTGAATGAAATTTCAGAAAACTTAGAAAAATTTTTGAAAAAGTAATGGAGAATTTTAATTAAATTTCAGCGACTTTTCATTAATTTTGCTATATAAAATCACCCACAGTAAATTTTAACAATTTTGTTATCACTTTCAGCGAAATTTTTGTGAAATTTCAATAAAATTTTTCCACCAGGAACATACATAAATGTTACATTATAAAATAACTTTCATAATTCTTGCCGTTTGTCGTATATTATTCTTTTTTTCCACTTTTTTTTACAATATTACAATATTATTATTTATTATTTACATTTTAGGTTAATTATATCAATAATACCCTCCATATTACTATAAATTAAGGTATATGTATTATAAATCATACCTTCTATAAAATATATGCTCGAAACTTTTTGATAGATGGTTACGAAGGAATGGCAAACAAATAGATAACTGAAATGTCGATACTATTTAAGATATGAAGAACGCGGGTACTTATTAAGTAATTTGCAGTAGTGCATATTATTATCAATAGCATATGTCGTAATCTTTCAAATTACAGACACGACTCTTAATACAAAAGTATAGCAAGATGCTTCTTCCATTACAATAATGCATTAAAGTAGGTCATTTTACTGCAAGGTCTGTTTTCTGTAGCTCGTGTACACTTTTGGAACTTACAATGAAATAGATATGTTTGATATTTAGTAAAAGCGAGAAAGAAAATTTTAATGCAGTCTAATGCAGAAAATAGATCTTACATTCGTTTTAATGCAGAAAATAATAATAAGATGATAATAAAGAGATAAGAATCGAAAAAGTATATTTTAAGATTATATATATAATTATATTTATTTATATGCTTTATTTTACAAAATATAAATTACAATATCCTCGCGATATAAATATTTACTAATACCTGAGCATTTTGCATTTATTGGAAAATTCTAAATATACATATCACAGTCAGACATTTATAATCAGAAATAATTAATAATTAAATTGCCAAATATACAACACAAATTATCAGAAATTGATATAAAAGAGGCTGCATGCATACAATATTTCAGAGAAACTTTGGCTCAAAAGTTAATACAAAGGAAGGCAATTTTACCGAAAGTATTTACAGTTAAGTTATATTTATAATAGTTCTTAGTGTAGCACTATTGAGAACCATACTTTTGATACTTTATAAAAAATGTAAAAAAATTTTGTTACATTCACACGAAAATAAAGAATTTTCTGTGCATCCGAACAGCTGATGTAGGCTTTGATGGGTTTTTTTTACATTCTTTACTGATAGATTCTTTCAAGCCTCATTTTATATATTTATTTAACTTTACTTATAATTTTGTCATTATTTTCTTTTTTTATTATATTTTTCTTGAATGTTAAATTCGTTCAGGTTCTCAAAAAAAAAAAAAAAAAAAAAAAAAAAAATCTTTATATTTCCTTTATATCAAGATGTCTTCGTGTTTATAGATTGTGCAAAATTGATTATCAATTTAAATCTATTATAAACCATGTATCACGTACATAATATGTACGTGATATGTAGCATTACAGATATTCTTTTTTTTTACAATTCATACATTTTTATACAATTCAAATGTTTTATATGTTTAATATAATATCTTAAATTAATAATTGCACTGAAAATTCATTTTTACATAAAAATTAAAATAAGAGAAACAATTACTCCAATAACTTTGATCATAACAAGTGTTATCCAGGCATTTAAATTTAATGTGTGTGTGTGTGTGTGTGTGTGTGTGTGTGTGTGTGTGTGTGTGTGTGTGTGTGTATGTGTATACTTTCTTTAATTATATATCTGGATTTCTCTCTATTTCGTTTCAGCAAGTCAATCTCTTGCAATCCTTGCAATAAATAGGGCATCGCGTGTTTTTTTTCCTTTGTAGTGATTATTCTTAATCTATTGGATTTTTTAGATATATAAGACAAAAGTTTATTGAACTAAACTATAAATCATGGTGGAATTAATAAAATGAAGCATTCCCGTGCACAGTAGAAGAGTGAATTCAGATAACATTTGATTGGTTGTTTCAGTATAACCAGCGCTATTATACGTAGGAAAGTGTATATTAGGGAACATTTGATTAGCTATTTCCAGTATTATTGTTGCCATTATGCGCAATGTTTCATCTTATTAATTCCACCATGACTATAATATAGAAAAACTCACTATAAATTTGATTTGCGTATTGTTAAGCTTTCTCTGCATCATCTTGCGTTATGCGTGTTATTTGCAGAGGTATCGAGAATAACTTTTCCCACGGAGGCTGAATAGAACTTATTACAGCCTCGGCAGCACCAGAAGAGACAAATTCCAATGTCCAACTTTCCTCAAGGCCCGCAATTTCGTCCAAAAAATTTAAAGTTAACCAAGTGTCACAATGTTCCTAAAATTACATTATATTTATATCAGTAAATGTACATTGAATATGCAACACGTGGATAATATAGAAAGATAATGCAAACGATTCAATCGCAAAACATTTTGTATATTGTACTTTTAAGATTACATAAAGCGCAACTATTTAAAAGCATTATCTCTTTCTAAGCTATAACTACATAAATATAGGTGGCTTGGGATAGTGTAGATAACTTGGGACAGCATGTACTTTTGTTAAATTTAATCGTGGCACCCATCACCAATTTAAATTTTCTTTGGAGACTCATGGATAGAATGTACATTTTACGGTAACAGATATGATCGAAAATTACTGACTATTCCAATCAAATTGCTCATAACTTGTTCTCTAGTGACTAAAGGCACTTGATTGCTGTCTGGTACAAGCCATTGAACGTTGTCCTTTAGTATCACCAGCGCTGCACTCGTCAGTATCAATCCAGATAGTTTCATCTTGATAGCGATATTTTGATATTTTAAGATTGCGGAGGAAAATATTGCTAGTAATCGTACGATGTCCCCTGTCTGATAATTTGCAGCATTCGTTAGTACGTTGTGCATCAAAATGCT
Source organism: Acromyrmex echinatior (assembly GCF_024713525.1). Taxonomy (NCBI): domain Eukaryota; kingdom Metazoa; phylum Arthropoda; class Insecta; order Hymenoptera; family Formicidae; genus Acromyrmex; species Acromyrmex echinatior. The sequence continues at coordinate 9,826,394 of NC_141868.1, forward strand.
GTAACGTTCTGGAATAGAGAATTCCACTTCGCAGCTTGTAGGCAACTGCAAATCTATCATCAGAGGTACAATGTAAATAGAAGGAAAAAAAATTAACATCAAATATATTTATATAAATATACTTGAAGCTTTACAGTTAATTAAAATCAAGTTGCACCTACTTGTTAAAACAGATTTTACCTGTGATATAAAATAAAAAATTTGACGTTCTTTGGAAATCTTGCAGAATACAAAGCAGGGTGATAGCGAGATGCTCTTCGCCGGCTTTCCCAGACTGTTGTAACTCAATTAAAACACCTTGCTTAAATGGCAGCGGTATAAAAGATCTCAATCTATCTGTTGTCCAACTAATTTCCTTGTGAAGCCAACGCTGTGGATCTTCCCTGTTACAAATTCCTTTTTTCTTCTATTGCTTAGATTTTTTTATTAAGACTAAAAAGTTTTCTCGTATGTTTTAACAGTAGAATAGAAAACCATATTCTTCTGTTAGTTTCAAATTAATTAAAGACACATAGTGTATTAAAGTTCGAAATTAAAATATAATTTTTTAATACTTTTATTTAAAAGACACAATAAAAAGTAGCATCTTGTTTCTTAAAAATTTTTATGATTTTTAGATATCAAAATTTATATCAAAATATAAACTTACCCTTCTGACCCATCGATCCTAAGAACATAAACCTTAGATGTAGACAATACTAAGCATCCAGAAAATGTTTCTTGCATAGAATGCATCAAAATGTCTGCCTATACAGATGAAAGAAAATGAAAAAAAAAATGATATATCCAATCTATAATTCTATTTAATTCAGATTTGTCATATATAATTAATTAGATGAGATGTAATAAATTAAATCTCAAGCTAGATACCTTGAGAAGAAATACGAGTTCTTCGTTCTCATGCTCAAATACATTTAGAATGATATGCAGTTTGATTCTATGATCTATACTGCTAAAATCAGTATAGGAATATTGCACGTTACTGCTAAAAAAGTTTGACGCCTCTTCACCTTTCAAGGTTTTGCTGCCGATCTTGATACTTTGTAGCAAGCCTGAAAGTAACACACAGAGAGATATAAATATTATAAAAATAATAATTATTAATTATTAATATCATAATATCTGAAGATAATGATGAATATCTAATGAATATAACTGATGATAATGATTAACATAATTGATAATGATTGAAATCATGGTCATACCATTCAAAATAAAATTAATTACAAGCAGAAGCAAAATATTTTATTGACGTTCATTTTATTGACGCAAGTATTTTTAATAATGTCAAACAATGTATCATTCGTTCAATAGAATTTGTTTATTTTACCTCCCAGCATCGATGTTAAGTTTGTCATAGGAGCAAATGCTATTTCCTTTTCGCCATCGCTACTATGGGATTTCGTATCAATATTCGATTTGACCATTTTATTTTCATATGCCGTGCATATGCTGTCTGTTAACGAGCCTATGAATAAAATTAATTTTATATCATTACTTTATTCCATTAAAATAAAAATTGATACTATTTATAAAAGTTGTAAAAGAGTACATAACTACATATTGAAAATAGCGTTAATTTTTATTTTAATGGAATAAAATAATAATGTAAGGTTAATTTTATACATATACTTTATACATATAATTCGCTAGAACAATTCGATTATAAGCATTTATAACACATTATAAAATTTCTTATTTATATGATTATTATAAGTAATTATTTTAATTTCCATAGAACAAAGAGAAATACGTGAACCATGAAATTAATATAATGAAATTAATATCATCATTAGTAATTACACTGTTAAACTTAACTGACTTAACTGTTCACAAAGAAAGGCATATACAAGAGACGAAGAATACAAACCCGAAGAACTACTTTCTGTCAGGCCTGTCATGATCGGCGTTGCATCTGGTATTGTTATTAAAGAAGGAGCGATTACGATATGCTTTTCCTCCGTTGAGCGTTTGCGACTTGGTGTGACGTTTGCTCTGCATCAATGAATATCATAGTTGAAATATTAACATAAACAATATGACAAACAAATGACGAGATCATGTATGTTTCTGTTTCTCTTTTAATATAAAATTGTATTAGGTGTTGGAATTAATTCGTAGCGTTTTTTAATGAAAGAATGTTATTTATTTCACATGAGCATTAAAAAATACATTAATGAAAGTACTTCCCATCACTTCCCATCTCTTGTAAAACGCTACGAATTAATTCCAACATCTAATATTAATAAAGTAACTCTATCTAACTCGTTTTTTGATGCACTTGTATTTATATGCAGTTAATCCGCATATAAGATGTCAAGTACTATAAACTATAAGTATCACTATAAAAACTGTAATAATAACTGCAAGCAAGTAGCAGACTAACTTTAGAGTTTCATCTAAAACTTCTATGCTGCTCTGGCTTGGATTACTGAGTATCTCTATGTCACTCTCGTATTTCTTCATCAGGATATTGGCAGACGGTGTTGACTCCCTTGACTCATCTAAACTCGTCGCTGAGCCTGATGATGATGAACATCAATTCAGAAAAAGAAAGATAAGTAACATATTTTGTTGTTATATTTTTTGAAAATTGAGAAAGAGAAGAGAATGAATCAAAATTAAGAAATCTCATGTATAAATCAAACATGTGCATTTCTTTTATAAATATATCACATTGCGCTTACAAAAATAAAAAGTGGAAATAGGCGCTTTTATAGTACCGGAGAAAGAAGCGTTAAAGAAATTATTACCAACAGGATAAGATATAAATGACCATACTTTTTAATGTATAAAAAAATATTTAAATCTATCAGCCGCCGAAATTTCTCTTTCTTAACATCGAAACTCCGTTTCCGAAAAATAAAAAGACAAAATAAAATGATTAAATATCGCACGCACGCACGCACGCGCGCACGCACGCACGCGCGCACGCACGCACGCACGCACGCACGCGCGCACGCACGCACGCACGCGCGCACGCACGCACGCACGCGCGCACGCACGCACGCACGCACGCACGCACGCACGCACGCACGCACGCACGCACGCACGCACGCACGCACGCACGCACGCGCAATGGCTGAATTGGTTGATGGGATATATGAAGAGAAAAATGAAAAAGAAAAAAGAAGAAAAGAAAAGGATCAAGAGAAGAAAAAAAAGAAAAAAAACAAGAGGAAGAAATAGGGAAATGCTGTAACATAAATTATTTTGGCTGAAGCTTACAGCAATTTTGAGCTTGGGTGTGAGAGTCGGAGTGTACCAGAGAAGTGGTGACGGATTTAGCTCCACCCTCCATTCCACCTGCACCGGTATTAGTATGTTATAGTTCCCATAAAAACGTGGTAAAATGTACAAACGCGTTGGTCAGTACATATGTAATATATATATATATATATATATATATATAAGATGTCCTACAAGACTTCTCCAACCGCCTATAAGAAGGTAGATGGGATCGAAATAAACATAAAAGTTCTTTATCATTTAGCGATATTCGTAATAATAATCGAGATATTAATGTTTGCAATTGTACTAATGAGAACGCATCGATAGAAACGCTCCGGTCGTTCGAAGTATAGCTAAGCAACGGCGCGTTTTTATCTCTCTAACGTGCTGCCGGCGCAGCCTATGTTTGAAAAAGAGCCGGGCTATACTTCGAGCGGCCGAAGCGTTTCTATTTGGCGCGCTCGCATTAGTACAATTGCAAATATTAATATCTCGATTATTATTACGAATATCACTAAAAGTAAAGGACTTTTATGTTTATTTCGATTCCGTCTACCTTCCTATGGGCGGAGAAGTCTCGCAGGATACCCCGTATACGTATATATATATATATATATATATATATATATATATATATATATATATATATATATATAAAACATACACACATCAACTATTAGACTGCATTCATTATTATTTACTCAATCAGCTGGCTAGGAAAGATTTATTTTTTTTTAAGATAAAGTAATATCAGGCTAATTTTAATGTGATTGTTTTGCACAAACTATACATAATAATTCATAATTCAAAGTAAAAGCGATCATGACACTCAGTTGTGTATTTTTGCAGCTTTACTTTTCAGATGAATCAAAAATTGTAACATTCTTTACTATTATTTTTCCTATAATAATTAAAATCTCGCTCTGATTTTTTTAATGCTTGTGTCATAGAAATTGAAGTTCTTGAGAATTAATACATCGAAATTCAACATTGCAAAATATATCTTGATATAACATTGCAAAAAGGATCGCAATATTGTGTAAAAAATCTCGTACAGGTTGTGCATTTTTTTTTATAAATCCACTTTGTCTGAAGAATCCTACATGCTGACAAAATATGACGATCGAGGGACATACCGATACTGGAGAATGACTCGGAATGTGCCAGGTTGAGTCTTGTTGGATTGTCTATTAGCTGACTCTTTATAATTTGGTTATCTACATTAGAAAGTGTCTCTACTTCAATGACCAAGCTGCTGTCACAGGTAGGACATTTGATTTTTGTACCTGAAAAAAATCATCATTTTCACTCAATTCTCTCCAAAAATATAGTATCTCATCATAAACCGTAAAACAAACCTGTCATCGATTTAATAGCGAGTGCTACGTATAATTCCGGATCCTGTGAGAATTGTGTCGAACATTTCATACATTTAAAAATCTTGAGCAGTATTGGCCGCATCTCGATTTGCTCGCTAATTGTTGTTACAATTTTCTAAAAAAGCATTATATTGTAAACTCCAAAATCGTATTTAAATGTTTCTCAGTACCTTTGCATCATCTAGTTGTGCAAAATATCGCCTATTCTCTTTATCTTTCCTAGTAGTGTCAAAAATAATATCAACTGTGGGTGGATCGCTTCTACCTAAGACGCAAGACAATAAGGAATTTGTTGACCAACAAAATTTTATTTTTCCAGTAATTGCATCTCTTTCTTTAATGTCTCTGCAAATATTATCACAAAAATTTTAGCTTAATAATAATATATTAAAAAATGTTTACAATTAAAACATATTTAATTGAAAACTACTTTCGACAATCTGTCATCTTTGCTTTTTCTTGTAAATAATTAAAAATGTTTAAATCTAATGCAATTCTAATTGTGTTATGATTGTTTGCAGTAAAATAACTTACTCGGAAGTTATTACCAGAAAGACATTCTCCATCTCATTCTCATTGTTCCTTTTCTGAACGATGTACAAGTCTCCAGTCTCTATAATAAAAAAAATATCAACTTGTGCGCGATGTTAATATATATTATTTAATACATTATGCGTATTTTACCTTCATTAGGATCATATACAATCATAGGAGCAGTGCATATCTTCGAAAGATCATCCAAGGTCTTATTTTGAGGAAGTTCTTTATCGTCTTCTATGTATTCTGCAATTTCTTGGGATTCATTAGATGATTTTTCATTATCTATTGCGTAAATCAAAGTATCGTGAAGAGACGATGATGTATTAATATTAGCCAAAGTCCTTATTTTAGATATTTGCGATTCTGGAGATTCTGGTGAAGCAGGCTGAAGACCCATAATGTGCTGGACAGAAGTTCCTGCGTGACTGCTCAACCAATTATTTTCACCAAATTTTTCTCGTAGATCTAAGATACGTTTCTTTATTTCCAAGTAATCCTTTGATGATTCTGAAACAATGAAAGTTAATATAGAATATAGAATATTGCAAGAAAGATACATCATTCTATTGCTATACTACCAATTATTATATACAGTACTGTTCCATTTTATTAGACAGCAATTTATTAGACACAATACGCCTTCACTCTACTATATATATATTATTTATTTAAAAAATCTTACCTAAATGAGAAGACGATGCTACTACATCAGGCAATTTTTTAAATTCTCTTCTTTCCTGATCGATTTCATCAATAATTGCTTCTTTGACATTTGGTCTTCTTTTACTCCTTGTTACACTTTTTTCTAGATTCTCAGATAACAATATTGTTCGATGATTTAATCTGTCTTGGTCAAATTCGTGTGTATCAGCGTATACAGATATTGAGCTGGTCAGAGTAGATTGATTTGTAAGTATTGCAAAGATTCGATTTTCTGCGACTAGCATTTTTTCCGCATTCGAGAGCGACAGATGATCTAAAACGAACTATACGAATTTATTCAGATCTGTTAAGTCATGTAAGTGTATTAGCACTGTTGTTTTGCGCTTAACAATTTTCAATATTACACAGGGATACCTTGCTATCTGACAAACTCGGATGTAAATGTTTAATGGTCAGAATTCGATGTTTTGGATGATATGATAAAGGATTTCCTTCTAGAGATAACCACAACAAGGTAGACATCTTTTGCAGTGGCAAGAGAATCAAATGCTCCATTAAACAATTAAATGACAAGTCTAATTCTGTCAAACACTCTAAGCCTTGAAGACCTATTGTACAAATTGATAATAATAACAATAGATGATAATAATTGCTGTAATCACACGCGTTTATTAATAAATTTGAAAGTTATATTTAAATGTAGCAAGAGAATAACTTTAAACTATTTGGAAATTAAATGAAAAGAGTTATTAGTGCATAGAAAACAACCAACCGCTTAAATTTTCGATATAATTGTTTTTCAAAACCAACACTTGTAACGAATGTAATACTGTCTTATTGAATATAGGTATTTGTTCTAATTTATTGTAACCTAGATTCACATATCTCAAATTTGATAAATAAGATATTTCTTTGGCATCGATTATCATATTATGACTCAGATCCAATATCTGAAGCCAAGGTGCTAATTCTAATGATTCATCTAGACATTTGAGAGCGTTATGAGGCAATACCAAGTGTCTCAAAGATGCCCATACGAAACCGACTCCAGCATCACCTCCACATTCAGCTGTAGATATAGGAATATAAGACAATACAACAACTAATTTCAATATATATATGTAATACTTATATAGGCAGAAAACTGTAATTTCTTTTTATGTATGTCACATCAATAATTTTATAGAATTTTGTAGAATTTTGTTTGCATATTTGTTTGTTAAAAGTTATATTGTTATTTATTTTATGATATCCTATATATAATTGAAAATTAGCAAAATATATAATATTATCTTTTAAAGACATCATTTCTACAAAGAAAAAATACACATTGGGTGACTATAAACTACACTTTGTGACAATACATTGTGATTCATTGATATTTATCTAGTTTACAAATATTAATTTATATATAATATATAATTTATATATTAAATAATATATAAATATTACCTAATAATTGATAAATTGTGGATATCCCTTTCCTGCCAGCACACACAATACTTTCCAACTGACCTCTGACACTCTGTAGACCCTTCAATAATTCAACAGATACCTCTTTCAGTTCCAAATACTTTAAATGTCTAAATTTGGAGATGTCAATGGTAACTTGGATGTCAGATGAACAATGTATTACTTTCAAACCTACAGTCTTTTGCACAAAATCATGTAGAAATTTTACATCACGAAATATATCTATCTTGGAGCTGTTACACACATGAAATGAAGAATTTAAATCTTCGGATTCTGATACAATCAGTGAAAATGCTTTGTTGAGATTGTGCAACAGTTTCGTCGACAAGGAAAGCTTGCTGGAAGCGCTCAAGATCTTGTCGCCATTCTGGCGAAGAAGTCTCACCAGTTCCATTATTTCCGGCGTATTAACTACGTCTTGCGAGTGACTCATTATTGATACTTACTTACTCACTCTATTATTGGTTAATAGTTTTTATACTGTGTTATCTAACAGATCAATTCGCACTTTTTCAAAGAAGACGCTTCACCATTCATGTTTAACTAAAATGGCAATATAATGCATCATCAAAATGTTATACGAGATACTTATTGGCTTTAATGTTTCATTTATAAATATAAAAAAAGAAAAATTTAAAGTTAGCAAGAGAAAGGAATAATGAGACTAATAAACTTTATTGGATAAATATTTGGTTCAACTTCATTTTAGAAGAGGATGCAAACGCAAAAATGAGTCATTCGGTTTCTCCTTTTACGAAAAAAGAAAATAAAGTTTGAAGAATTAAACTAAAATTATTTCATTTGGCACTGTATGAAACAATTTAAATGTTACGAGTATGATAAATATCCTAACCTTGAAAAATATTACTTTTAAAATAAACACACATCCGTTTGCAGGATTGAAGGCACTATATACAAAAAAAATTTTTTAAAATAACTTAGATTACTTTTTCAACACAGTTCCGATTTGAATTTTCTAAACTTTGTTTTTCGGACAAAGCGATATTGAATAAACTATATGATTTAATGTGAGCGAGTAAAATATTTATTAAAATTTCTAATAAAATAGAAATTGTCGATGTAACACAAACCAATAACAATTAAGACATTTATCAACATTTACATTATTTAATGCGCAATATATTATCAAACACAATAATATCAAAGGTCAATGCAGACAAGCAATAAGCATATAACCATAGACTTGATACATATGTAATGATGGGCGAATATCATATCTCCGATATCGAAGAATTTAGCGCTGATACGGCGTAATTTGTAATTTATTTCAATAGTTTGTCATTTGATATTCATAGGCTAATATTCATAATTAAATCTTATTGTATATTCAAGACCGTCTTAAGGGGATGCTGGAGTGTCCTGTTTTATCATTAAATTTTAAAAGCACCTTTCTCATAACTATGTTTATGGACTGAAAAATCCTTCTCCACAATTAAAGTATCGACAACAACGCAAGTCGCCAGCTACATTTGAATACGAAAAACGAAAGAAAATTAAAGACTTACAGTTTTGTTATCGGCTTCTGTAGTCAACACATCACAATATGTGTTGCATATGAGTTTCAGATCTTGCACGTTCATGAAAAGTAGCTGGCGAATTGCGGAAAACCTAAACGAACAATCCTATGCTTTTAGAAAAAGCGGTTTTAGTACTACCTACCGTAACCTAACCTAACCTAACCTAACCTAACCTAACCTAACCTAACCTAACCCTAACCTACCTAACCTAACCTAACCTAACCTAACCTAACCTAACCTACCTAACCTAACCATAACCTAACCTAACCTAACCTAACCTAACCTAAACCCTAACCTACCTAACCTAACCTAACCTAACCTAACCTAACCTAACCTAACCTAACCTAACCTAACCTAACCTAACCTAACCTAACCTAACCTAACCTAACCTAACCTAACCTAACCTAACCTAACCTAACCTAACCTCTAACCTAACCTAACCTAACCTAACCTAACCTAACCTAACCTAACCTAACCTAACCTAACCTAACCTAACCTAACCTAACCTAACCTAACCTAACCTAACCTAACCTAACCTAACCTAACCTACCTAACCTAACCTAACCTAACCTAACCTAACCTAACCTAACCTAACCTAACTAACCTAACCTAACCTAACCTAACCTAACCTAACCTAACCTAACCTAACCTAACCTAACCTAACCTAACCTAACCTAACCTAACCTAACCTAACCTAACCTAACCTAACCTAACCTAACCTAACCTAACCTAACCTAACCTAACCTAACCTAACCTAACCTAACCTAACCTAACCTAACCTACCTAACCTAACCTAACCTAACCTAACCTAACCTAACCTACCTAACCTAACCTAACCTAACCTAACCTAACCTAACCTAACCTAACCTAACCTAAACCTAACCTAACCTACCTAACCTAACCTAACCGAACCTAACCTAACCTAACCTAACCTAACCTAACTAACCTAACCTCACCTAACCTAACCTACCTACCTAACCTAACCTAACCTAACCGAACTCAACCTACCTACACCAACCTAACTAACCTAACCTACCTAACCAACCTAACCTAACCTAACCAACCTAACCTAACCAACCTAACCTAACCTACCTACCTAACCTAACCTAACCTCACCTAACCTAACCTAACCTAACCTACCTAACTAACCTACCTAACCTACACCTAACCTAACCTAACAACCTAACTAACTCTAACCTAACCTCACCTACCAACCTAACCTAACCTAACCTAAAACCTAGACCCTAAAAACCTAACCTAACTAACCTACCTAACCTCACCTAACCTAACCTTACCTAACCTAACCTAACCAACCTAACCTATAACCTACTACCAACCTAACCTAACCTACCTACCTAACCTAACCTAACTAACCTAACCTAACCTACCTAACCTAACCTAACCTAACCTAATCCTACCAAAACCTAACCTAACCTAACCTAACTAACCTAACCTAACCTAACCGACCCTACCCTACCTACTAACCTAACCTAACCTAACCTAACCTTAACCAACTAACTAACCTAACCTACTAACTACCTAACCTAACCTAACTCTAACTAACCAAACTAACCTAACCTAACCTAACCTACCTAACCTACCCTAAACCTAACCTAACCTAACCAACTAACCTACTAACCTACCTACTAACCTAACCAACCTAACCTAACCCTAACCTAACCTAACCTAACTAACCTAACCTACCTAACCTAACTAACTACCCTAACCTAACCTAACCGAACCAACCTACCCTAACCTAACCTAACCTATAACCGAACCTAACCTAACCTAACCTAACCTAACCTAACCTAACCTAACCTAACCTAACCTAACCTAACCTAACCTAACCTAACCTAACCTAACCTAACCTAACCTAACCTAACCTAACCTAACCTAACCTAACCTAACCTAACCTAACCTAACCTAACCTACCCTAACCTAACCTAACCTAACCTAACCTAACCTAACCTAACCTAACCTAACCTAACCTAACCTAACCTAACCTAACCTAACCTAACCTAACCTAACCTAACCTAACCTAACCTAACCTAACCTAAAACCTAACCTAACCTAACCTAACCTAACCTAACCTAACCTAACCTAACCTAACCTAACCTAACCTAACCTAACCTAACCTAACCTAACCTAACCTAACCTAACCTAACCTAACCTAACCTAACCTAACCTAACCTAACCTAACCTAACCTAACCTAACCTAACCTAACCTAACCTAACCTAACCTAACCTAACCTAACCTAACCTAACCTAACCTAACCTAACCTAACCTAACCTAACCTAACCTAACCTAACCTAACCTAACCTAACCTAACCTAACCTAACCTAACCTAACCTAACCTAACCTAACCTAACCTAACCTAACCTAACCTAACCTAACCTAAC